>NC_090870.1:25587841-25627841 GCF_036669935.1 Montipora foliosa | reverse complement strand
CAACATTGGAGCCAAACGCACTTGCGAAAGAGACAAAATAAACAAAGCAGTAAAAATCGCAAAACGGTAGTGTTAAAATCAAATATCGTTTACTGTAAATACCTCAAGAACGATTATTTGAATGCCCGCCCCAGATATAGCTTCTAAGCTTAAATAGCGAAAGAATGAACAGTTCTTCACGTATTTGTTGCTGTTTTTTTTTTAAAGAAAGAATGTCGTATATCAGATTCACTTGATGCCCCTTAACTCAGCCGGAAAACTGATTTAAAGTTAACACTGACGGTTTTCGTCGAAATGTCTGTGTTAAAACACCGCACGCTTTTTATTGTGACGTAGCTTATCGGGCCCAGATCACTTGAACACTCAAGTATCACGCACGCAATGTTGACAAGTTGTACATGTTTCACTTGTCAAATGAAATTTAAGAAGTGTTCATTATACTTAACGTGAGCGCGAAATTCAATTTAGAAAACACAATGAATTTTGGATCTGAAGCATTTGGCGCGATTTTATCATGGACCCTGACGTCTGCGATCGATCTGCTTATCCTTGGTCGCTTTCAAGAGTTACGGGACGCGATCTCGACCCTGGAAAGCACTGGTATGTCGTAACAAAAAGTTTATGTGGGATCAGGCCCAACGCTTTTTCAAAGAGCGACATTTTTCGTCGATTCCCCGACGAAATACGTTCTGTGCCGCCAGCAGATCTGAAGCCCGCCAATGCGAGTTGTTTGTTCCACACCAGACAACCAAACAACTTGTATGTCGCATCTACATTTGGTCTCTGCGCTGGACTGCTTAGACAGCGAGAATTTCCTGCAGATGGCTTTGTGAGATCGAACAAAATTTCTGCTGTTGTTGATGCAGTGAATCGAATTGCGCTCGACTGTGAACTGTCGGACACTTTAGGCGGGAAAAGCTCCCATGACCACGAACTGAAAAAATGTAAGGCAAGAATCGGCGAGCTTGAGTTCGAGATGCAGGAACTACAGAAGAATAACGAATATCTCAATTCATTCTTGCCTTCCTCTCCTCCTTTAGCAGCCTCTTCTCCGTCTTGTTCTCAAAAAGAAAGCAGCAGTGACAGCAGCAACACCAGCAGCTGCTGCAGCAGTGTTATAGAGGAGACCTTGAGTAGCCCACTTGGTCCAACGTTAAAAAAGAGGAAGGTCGCCAGCGAATGCAGAAAAGTTAGCGCAGAGGTAGACGGTGTGTTGGCGAAGTATCATGAGACCCTTTCCTGTATATTAGGGAACAGTTTTCTTTATGGTACTGATGAAGAGAAAGGAAAGGTCTCAGAAATGATATCCGAAGTGGTTAATTTAGTGATGGATGCTCGAGGAGCTAAGAAAAGGGTAACAGAGCTCCTCTTACCGCCAACCTATCAGCGACTATTGGAGAGTATGCGAGTGCCTGATTGGGTCTTGCTCTATTTTAAATTGCAAGCAAGATTACCGGATGCAGCCTGGCAAACTCTTCTCAACCTTACGCAGCTTGGAAGAAGTGGGGTAAGTGACCTCATATAAGCTTACTTTATTGATAAAATCCTAGTGAAGGTTTAATTTGCTGCTTTTGGGACTGCTACGGGCCTTGGCAAGAGTAGACCTGAATTCATGCAGATCAGAACAAAAATTATAGCCTATGGCCCCCCCCCCCCCCCCAAAAAAAAAATAATAATAAAATAAAATAAAATAAAATAAAACAAAACAAAAAATACTTTTATTAGTTTTGTAGTGAACAATACAGTGTTAACAATATCTTATCTTACCATGTGACAACCAGGTATCACTGCCATAAAAGTCACAGCTAAAAAACCTGTCCTACTCCTTAAGTCAAATATCCTTTATTATCAAATATAACCCCTTCCTAAATAGTTCAATATTCGCCATCCTTTTACCTTTAGAAAATGAAAGTGGCAAATCATTGAAAACAATATTAATAATTATTCCACGAGCCCGCATTGGATACGAGATGGTAAATAGCAATTATCAATCTCATATCCAACAAGGGAGAATGTCATTTTCAAATTATAGATGATAGCCAGTGATAGTTTGTGTCCTAAATCACTTAATGTATTCCATACCCGTAACACCCCCAGAATTGTGTGTTGTGTGAGTCACTTCAAGTTTATAACCCGGAACACAAATCAAGAAGCGTGCAATAATAACAAAACAGATATTTGCATACTGCACATACTGATTCAGACATTATGCAATTAAAGAAAAATAAACAGTGCAAGCAGTGGGGATTCCTTTTGAAGAAATTATTTGGCATGCATCTTGGCACAGGAGATTATGGCCACTTGGTAATTGACCACAGTTCAATGTTACTGCGCCATTTTCGCTCACTGCACAAGTATTGTGGACAAGGTTTTGAGGCATCTCACAAACTACATCGCAATTTGTACTCAAAGGCAACCAATCATGACTCAACTGCACCAGGGCAGTCACGTAAGTATAGTTGAACGTCAAACTATGCTAACTTAATTCATTATTCTCCCTCCTTTCTTACAGTTAAAGTTATTCTTTGTTAATAACTATTGCAGACATTACCCTGTACTGTAGAAGCTGGTAAACCGATAATACAACAAATCAAAGTTTGATTGTTGTGTAAGCCTACTGGTCTTTGAATCTCTTTCCATCTATTACACTGTAAGTGAAAGTCCCTTTACAAAGATGCCCTAAAAAGCAAGAAATTTTGCTTTTTGCTGGTGCTGTAGATTTCAAATATATGTAGTTAATAATAATAATAATAATAATAATAATAATAATTGTTATTGTCATTGTCATTGTCATTGTCATTGTCATTGTCATTGTCATTGTCATTATTATTATTATTATTATTATATCTGTTTATTTTATATTATTTCAGTGGATCACATTCTTACCCATTGGTTTTCAACCATGCTGTTGTCATTAAGATACGCGTTTCGTGAAGCCAAGAACTGCATTGTGTTTGGTGAGTTAACAGTGTGTACATGTATATTCTCTAAATTCTGCAGTTGACAAAAATATTACATTTTATTTTTATCTGGGACACACAAGGTTCCTCGTTGAGGGAATGTAGCTGAGTGCTTGGAGTACTCAGTGAACTTGCAATCCTTGGGTACTGGGTTCAATTCCTGCTCTGTTCCCCAGCACACATTATAACTGATTAAAAAATTTCAAAACTTTTTAAGATTGTCAAAGTCATTCACTCACTTTCCATGTACAATTTGTACTTTAGAAAGTATACCATGATCATTCAGTATTGAATTTACACCTAAGCATTTTGAGTTGACTTTCTCATATTATGCATGACAATGCTTTATTACTTTTGCTTAAGGAAAGAAAAAGTTTTCCTTTCGTGGCTGTGGGTGGAAGGCAATTGACACGAGAAACTGGTCCCGGGAGCATCGAAATTGGATTTTTGTAATAGACAATTTGTTCACTCAACTATTTGGTGAAGACTTCTTGGGGTGTGTTTATGATAAAGACAAGGGGACAAGTGTTGATAAGCAAATTCTATCAACTCTAATTGATTACAGTCATGACCAGTGGCAGAGTACTTATTTAAAGCAACAAGCAGCAGCAGAAAAAGATGCACCTGCAAAAGGTTTTATTCCCAAACATCGTACATTGATGAACACTTTCCCTTCTCCTAAAAAGATGATCCTTGGAAGTGAAACTAGTCAAGACAGGGTTATCGTTCTTGGTGAGGATGGCATTGAGGTGGCAAATGGGCCCAGCAATGGCTATCAACAACAGCTATCATCCACCAAATCTGCAGCATCCATTCTCGTGGAAGACGATGATACTGGGCAGGCAAACAGCCCCAGAGATGGCATTCAAGAACAGCTATCATATGCCATATTTACAGTAGCCACTAGAGGTCAATTAGCCTCACTAGCCTCATTAATTCCCCCAGTATCTTCTCCTGGAGGTTCGTTGTCCCTTCTGCTTGGTCATGTCACAGATAGTGGTTCAGCATTTACAGATCCTTTCACTGTAGGTCAACGTCCATGCCAAGCAGTCATTGAAAGAGCTGAAACTCTCCTCTCTAATGAGAGGAAAAAAGGAAACAATCCATGTGGTGTTGTAATTCCAGGGCTAGGCCAGTTCTCTGAGCAAAGCTTAAGAATTCTGAAAAGGTTTTGTGCTATTTCAGAAGCAAAACACAAGGTGACTGCAGAAGCTACATGGCTTGCTGAAGTAGATTGCACACAGAGAGAACTTGAACTTCTTCAGTCAGTGCTGTGGAACAGACCAGCAACAAGTTCACTTCTGGCATGTGACCACAAAGCTATTGATGTCCTTTCTTTCTCTGAACTTGCAGAAGAAAGGTACATTGACAGCTTTGTTATTGATGTTTGCATCAGCAAGTACATTGAAGAGTACTACTTGCAAGGGAAAAAGGACACATTGTATCTACCAACTGATTTTTTTCAGTGGATGCAGGTCCAAGACAATTACCTAACCTTTCATGTTCATCAATCATGTGCTCATGTGAATGATGTATACCTGCGGTTTACGTTAAGGTTTCCGGTTGACGATAGTTAATAGCAGTCCGACTTCGTTCCAACCCTTTCTACTGAACTGGTAGTTGAGTTCTCAAAAACATTTTGTAATGTACTTAATTTTGTTGGTAACGGCAAGAAAAGAAGAATGAAGCCAGAATTAAGATGTACTGGTTTTAATCAGTTTAATAGCTTAATGGGCAGATCGTACTATTAATTACCAGTGGTTCCATGTTGGAAGGGATGTCCTGTCAGTAGCTTTATGTAAGATTTTATGGTAGAATAATTGATGCATAAGGGGAAGCTGCTTTTGATGTAATTAACAGTTTAAAGAATACTTACCGAAAGGAAGTTATGGAAGTGGACGAACGCAACTGCAGATCGGCATCAACGAATGAAAAAGCAAAGTGTGCAGGGAGGTGCAAAACCAGTAACGAAACTTTGCGGCGATAATCAGAAAATGGTGATACGAAAAATTCTGACAGTAAATAGTCCGAATCTTCTGTCGAGCATGCAAGCACAAACTCTAGCCGGTATCCAGCACCACAGGACACCCATGCATAAGAAAGCAGTTGGCACGATCAACATTAACATTGGTTGTAAAAAGGATGAGATTTTTTGTGTATGGAAAGCCTTTATTTGCGTCCATGTGTCCAAATTTAGTTTAAATGTCAGATGCACTGGATATTGTCCTGGACTCACAAACTGAAGTGTATTTTTTTAATTAAAAGACATCTAGGGTTACATTTCAGCAACTGGAACAAAAACTTCTGTATCATGAAAGTAAGAAACAACCATGGCCATTTAGCCGAAATCTTCCAGTCATACCACTTGCACACGACTCACATACAATCGTATGCACATTTTCCCTAAAAGGGCCGTCTTGTAAAGATTTGGCCACCAAATTAGGTCTAGTTCGCGGGTAGCGCGACCCTCGCCATACCAACTACCAAAGTACTTATGCACGTGATCTTGGTTTTAGGTGCCCATCCATGAGCTTTGCTTTTGGCTGCAAGGAGAGCTTGCATAGGAGTAGCTTTCTCTTCATCAGATTCCGATATTTCCGAGTCTCCATTCCACTTTACTCGTTCTTTGAGCGAAACGACGTTTTGTTTCGCTAAAGCATGGTTAATCATGCTCAGGTCAAAGAAACGGTACGTCACTTTTCTAATGCAAGAGCTGAAAATGGGTACCCGCCAATGTGGCTGACTCCTGACAGCATGGGGTTGTGGGTTATTGAGGTCTTTCAGCAACTGTTGAAAATATTTTGTCGAAACCATGTTGTATTCCAGTGTCTGCCAATTGCCTGTATAGGGACATGAAACAGTACTTGAGTATGTTTTTAGTTAGTAATTTACATGTACATCAACCGTTAAAAGACTACTACTGTTGTCAATTTTGAGCATTATTCGGTGCTTTACTGGTAGATGAACGGTCGCGCAGGCTATAAAATGAATCAAAAATACAATCTCACAGAGAAAAAATATGTGACCCCTTCATGAATTCACGGTGAGTGTTCACATCCTCGTCATGAAAAAACACGGCTCTTTTGGGAATTGATTTGTTTACATGACTTTTCTCAAAATGCTTAACAAGCGCGTGAAATGTTTTGACCTTTTTGGATCATTCCTCACAACGTAAATGTTCCATTCGATCAGCCATTCTGATCGAGCTACGATGATAGGGGCGTGTCTATTTCCTGTGTTTCTGTTGTGGGTTATTACAGTAACCACTAATACGCAAGGATGTTTCTGTTGCATGGACAACTATAAGCCCTTTGTTTTTTAAAGGAATATCCATTTGACATTGTTCTCGCCTGGTCAACCATGGAATCCCAAAAAAAAGCGTAAAACTTGTGAGAAAGAATCTTCAGAACAACGACAAAAGAAAAAGAGAAAAAAAAGAAAAAGCAAATCGCAGGAAGAGATTGTGCGAGGTGAGTCAAGAATTACACGTGGTGCAAAACATGCACTTCCTCGCGCCCCGAAAGAACAACCAAAGAAAAGAAGGCTGGAGGATTGTGAGAAATACCTACCCCGAGGAAAAAGGATGGTTTCGGTATCGCTTCAGCAGGAAAGAGGAAAAATTAACCAGAATATTGAAGCGGGCACTGCAGCCAGTCGGGAGAAAACAGCCAAACGTCAAAAGGAAATTTTAGTGCAACCAGTTGAAAAATGCATCGAACGGAATCTAGGTTTCAAAGAGCTAGCAACAGCAAACTTGATTCCAGACAAGGGGGCTCGTTCTATTGGCAGTGGCACTTGGCAACTGCTACCCTGGAACGTACCGCGGCATTTCTGTAGTCATCAAAGAGTACAAAGGAAGTGCTCGTGAAAGCAGGAACCGTTTATCCCTTTTACAAAGAGAGGCAAAGCACGAGGCACAAGTTCTGCAGCAAATTTCGGATCATCCAGGTATCCCACTTCTATTTGGCGTATCCTTGAAAGAAATGCCTGTCAGCATTGTGCTGAAGTTCCATGGGGAAGATGGCCAAAGCCTTACCGTTCACAAAGCAGCAAAAAACAGCGTCATCTCCGAACTGAAAAACTGGAACAGAATACTGCATGACACAGCGGATGCCTTAGAGCATATTCATAATTGTGGATTTGTGCATAATGATCTAAAATCCAACAATGTTGTTTTAGAAAAACGCGTAGATCAACTTCATCACCCGGTCATAATTGATTTTGGCAACAGTGTAGCATTCAGCAAAGCGAAGAATCCTGTCCCTAAGCCATCTCATTTAAGAGACCACTACAAGAACAGTTATATTGCTCCCGAACTTGTCAACGGAAGAGGGAAACCTTCGGTTGAAACTGACGTATGCTCACTTGCTTTCCTGGTCAAAACAGTTTACGAAATTTTAAAGTTTGAAAACATTGCTCTTATTAGGAACGGTTTGTCATCCCAGCTGCGAAGAGACCGTCAATCTCAGAAATAAAAGCAGCTTTACATGATGCTTGTTAGGTTAGGTTGGCATTTTTGTTTCCTTCGCAAGATTTAGTTTGTAAATAATCCGTTGATCTCAGAATATGGCGATTTTATTATTCTTGCATTACAATCTTTTCGGTTATTGTTCGAAGTGCGTGTCTGTTCTCTTACATTTTATCAACATGCAGTTAGTTTTAATTCAAAGTGAGTGCATTTAAGGAGTTATTTTTCTTTTGAAACCATTTCCTCGGAAGCAAAGAATTCATTTTTCATTGATATACCATGTACCATTCGGGCAATTATATTTGCTAATTGAGTGAGATTGTGAAATTATTTAATTTTTTTACTTGTTTGACCAGTTAGTGTTGTACCTGGAAAATAATAAAAATGCATCAATCGGAAATTGCTGTCATTTTCAATTAGGTAACGGAGCTTGAATTACTGTTTTGTGGGTGATATCCGAAGTCCCATGAGCGTTCATGCAACACCTCAATATACCAGGAGGTGTTTAATCTTGGCTTTAAATTACTTATGCAAATTAGCTGGCTGCACATTGAATGTGCAGCCAGCTAATTTGCATAAGATTCTTTCAGACCACAAAGCTCCTCATGATCATACTTCTGATTTTTACCAATGATTGTTCATTTCAAAGGCTGTAATTTAAGCTCCCGACATATTTTTGTTTTGACTTTATTTTCAAGGTAAGCGGATGGCATCACGCCAGTGCTATGAAGGTTCATACATTTTCAAGCCTTAACGACGGGATTTTGTCCTTCAAAAGTCGCAAGAAATATTGCTGGGTCAGGGAATTTCTTCACTTTATCTTTGTTGACAGGTGCTGTACTTGCTTTTTGACTTCCGACAATCTTTCCTTCCGGTATCGATTTTGCGTGATTCCTTATCCAAAATAAGAAAAAAATCATTCTTCAATAATTCGTTGAGAATTCGACAGCCATGATATCGGTGGGACAAGCTGTCACTAGAGCTCAAGCAATGATGCACCAGTCTACCGCCAGAGGAATGTACTCATGTTTGAACAGTCGAGAACGTCTTCGAGCCACTTCGTCCACTTACTCTGCTCCCGTTAACTCGAAGAGAGCGAAAGTTGAAACAAAGAAGGTATTTTAATTTGTGTTGGTGAGGGTGGATGATGAAGATGAGGCTTACTCCGATAGTGTTCACTGTGATAGTTGGATGTTGAGGGATGAAAGTACTGTATTGAGAGGCTTTATAACTCTTAGCTCAGAAGATAATGAACAGGCCATTAGAAAGGCATTGTCTGATGCTATACAGATGAAGTATCCAGGCGTGGCAAGCAAGGGCCTAGTTTTTCTAAAGGCAAACAGGAGAAGACTAACACAACCAGTGAACAAGTAAAATCACTGGCTGGTCAAGGGGCAATTTACGTCAGACTGAAACATGGCTTTGGCTTTCTTCTAGACAATCAAAGTTCAGATAACATTAGCTTGACTGATGGTCACGTCAGCAACCACACAGAGAGTACTGGACCCATATCCATCTCACAACAACCACAACACCCACAGGCAGAGGCAGCAGCCACACACACAGTAGACTCGTGACCATCCCACGAGGCCCACAGGCAGGAGGCAACCACAAACAGATCTACCCCACAACCAATAGAGGGCCTGCCCACAGGACGACAATAGTGATGATCTCTTTCCAGTCACAGGACACAGCAATGAAAATCTGAATGCAGTCACTGCAGTAATGGTGGTCGACCTGGAAACAGCTGTGGCAGAGTACATTAGCATCTGTGAGAAAGATCATGTTGGCAATCCTGTGGAGATACTAAAGTGTGCCCATATGCTCATTCTGCAGGGTCGCCCATTGGATGTAAACTCACCTGAACAGCCACTTGACGGTGAAACTGACTTTGTCTGTACAGACAGATTTAATGTTTGGAAGAATTCGGCCATAGAGGAATTCCAATACCTTTGACACCCAAGAGTCATACTGGAAGTTTCGTTCCATGGGGAAATTGCTCATGATGCTGGGGGCCCTAGGAAAGAATTTTTTCGACTGTCTTAAAGAAATACAGCAAGGACTTTTTAAAAATGGACTTTGTGAGCTCATGGCCAAAGAATATGAGTTTGCTGGAACTATTATGGCCTTGGGTATTCTTCAGAATGGACCCATTCCACGGTTTATCCCTGAAGAAATTCTGCAGGAGATTTTTTCGAAGAATCTCACAAGGCCATGCATTGCAGAGCTTTGGAAAGGATTCACGAAACTTGGGTCTGAAATTGCAACAAATCTGCTGCTCTTTCTTCATCTACCACATCCAAACGAAGCAAATAAACTCTCGAGACGACAGCTTGTCCTACTCCTCCAGCTATGATCCTCAGAGGAAGGCACAAATGTACGCAAGTATGAAAATGATGTGTAAGCTACATTCTCAAAGTATGTGCGAGAAGCTGCAAGTGGAAGTAGGAGTGCAATCACTCTTGGCAGCATTGTACAATTTGCAACAGGGCTGGATGAAGAAGCACCCCTTTGATTTGAACTACAACCTACCGTAGTATTCAATTTGTTGCTGCAATTAAAGAGCTGAAGTGGTCTTTTGTCCCAAAAGCTAACACATGTAGTAAATTTATGTTTTTAACCAAGGGGCTCCCATTGTCTTCCTTTACCAGCTGAGGAGGACCTCTTTTATGTTAAATGATACTGCCTTTTCCAATACCTACTTTGGATTTGCATGAGACAAATGTATGTTTTTGTCTTTGCTAACCTAAAGAAACTTTGTCTTATGATTTAGTGCATATAGTGACAATTCCTTCACATTTTCACAAATATTTAAGGATAAGCCGTAGATTTATAAACTGTTTTGAGATGCAAATTGCCTCCTTGAATTGCATTCTGCGAATTTAGTGTTGCTTCTTTTAAATGAAGTCGAACACAGAATTGGATAGCACAGTGAGGATAGGTTGTTATTGTCAAGTCTCCCAAAAAATGTTTGCACAGAGCTTTCACTATCTCTTACTTGAAAAAGATTGGCAAGGATTTTGTGAGTTTAAAGGACTTTTTAACCTCTCATACCTCACATTATCGAACAGTTATTCTCGACTTTTTTACATTACTTTTGTCTATGTTTTGTCGAGACAATTTGTTTAACAGAAAACTTTATATTTTATTCCTCTTGTGGCTGGCTCGAAAGCTGGTTTCCCGGGCTTATCACTTTTTAGGCTGGCACAAAACATTCTTTGCCACTGAGGTTGGAGACAAAGATGCTATGGCTAAACATTGCTGCAGGGCGGATAAGAGATCACTGAAAGCTGATAAGAGATTGTCTAAAGTTTCTTTGTCATAAGCGTTAATATTCGAACTGCTGTCTCGGAGTGAATGAACAATATTGAATAAATAGTTGAATGTTAAATGAATAGTTCAATATTGAATGAATGTTAAATAACGTGTTGAATGTTAAATACAAGTTGAATATTAGACACATAGTTGGATATATAATACAAAACTGAATTGAATATTGCTACATTTGGCTTGCCATACTGGGACTTCCCATGCGGGGCTTGCTGGCATCATCGCGGACTCCCTGGTATATCTCGTTCTGGCTCGGTTTGGCTCATCGTACGTCCTCTTGTTCCCGGTCCCGCTCGCACAGCACAGAACTATTGTGGCTGGGCTCTGATGAGCCTATTTAAGTCTTAGGTGTTCAGGTTTCATACAACGAAGAGATTAGTATTGAAAGGAAATTCTTTGGCAAATTAAATAAACTGAAGCAATTGTTAAATGTTTGGTCTTCTAGAGATATATCATTATATGGAAGGATTAATATTGTAAAAAACGTTAGCAATTTCTCAAATTAGTTTTGTCTGCAGTGTCTTAGACACTCCGAAAGAATTCATATCCCAAGTAAATATTATAATTTATAGCTATATAAAATCAAAAGAACGACCATTATAAGAAAGAAAGATGAAGGTGGGTGTAACAGGATTGACTTTACTATGTTTCAAAAAGCGTTAAAAATAATCTGAGTGAAACACCTGTGTTTGGAAAACAATAGCCCTTGGAACTATGTTCCACTATCCTTATTGTTCAGTGTAGTTGGAAATTTTCTCTTTAAATGTAACTATGACATTAACTCTTTCTGTTTAAGCCACCACTTACCTACATTTTATTGTAAGATAATCCTCTACTTGCAAGAGTTCAACAGTGAAACCCCTAAAGAGAAAAGGGGACATTATAAACCAGATAATATGGAATAATCGATTTACTACAATAAGCAATGTGTCCGGTTTTTTATTTCCAAACTTGAAGTCAAAACGGAATTCAAACACTTGCCGACTTGGTAAACAGGGGGGAAAACGGTTTAATTTCATTTGTAAAAGTCATTAATAATTCATAAGAGTTATGACCAATCAATATGCAGTGTTTGAGTCATGCGCACCTCTGAAAACCCCAATACAAATCAACTGTCTGAAAGCAAGGGGAGGGATTGAATAGGTAGCAAGGAAAGGCTGGGGTTGATGAATTATTAATAAATAGTATTAACTTTTAATACAGACTCCTACTCAGCTAATTAGTATTCATTAACTTTTGATACAGATCTTTACTGATTAAAATGCAAAACACAATGGAGATATTTTCATCATGAATTTTATTTGATTTAACTGTTTCCAGCTGCACTTTTCTGTTCCCTCTTGTGTTCCGCCAGGCAGTAAAAGCGTTCACCTCCCATTTTGTATGGTATCTCGTATTTTTAGCTACCGTTTCAGACAATAAGACAATTTCTTCCTTCTCAGTCTTCGGAGAACGAAACCGTCTGGTCGCCATAATTACACTTCATCAGTGACTGAAAACTATTCTTAGTTTCATTGTTGTCCCAGGAACTCTCCCCTCTCTCCTTTGGGACCTACAATGTTTTGGCATGAATGTCCAATTACTGAATCGCAAAACAATCCTTTCATTCAATATATTGTTTCATTTCACAAGTACAATAAAATATTCTTGTCTGACCTGTATGGGCGCCTTTGGCTCGCCATTGTAAACGCCCATACAGATCTCCCGCTCATATTTTATCTACTACTTAAAGACTTCTTTAAAAAATTCAACATTAAATGTAATTTCTTGCAATACTATAGTTTGATTTCAGCCATACCAAGTCACTGGAAGGTGAGCCTGAAAAAAGAGGATCAATGTTGTGTTTCCGAAAATAAACAAATTAGGATAGACAAACTTACGTGTAAATCTGTTCATAACATACTGAGAAACCGACAACAGTATCCGCCTCCCATTGCAGAAAAGACTAATTGAACTCTGCTTCGGTTCACAAGAACAAAAACGCATTTATTCTCTTCCCTTTCAGATAACTTGAGAAATAAAGTTATCTATGTTTCTCAATATAAAATAAACCTTATCATTCTTTATAGAAAAACATTTTGTATAAAATGAAAAACAGAAAACAAATCCATATTCTCCTTACTGCACCAGTACTGAGCAAACTACGATGCATCTATTTTGCTCATGTGTGATCGCCAGATGGTTTTGGTGCGAATTTATCAATTGGTACAACTCACTCCATTTGGGAAAAATATCCGCACTTTCGGAAAAAGAAGTTGTATATTGTGTGCTGAACGGTTGATAGTTTTCTTCAATCCTCACCCATTTGATCCTTGTCGGGAAGTACTTTCTTTATAGTAATGCGCTTGAGGAAAATACAAAGTTTCAATTTGCAGACTATATTAATTCTGTTCATAAAAAAATAAGAGTGGAAAAATGCATTTCGGTCATGACAAATACCCAAACTGCTATTCTTAACGAAGTAATACAACCCCATAAAAAGAGTGACCACCTTCTTTTCTTAGAGAGGAGACTTTTTCGTAGCATCTTTGAACCTCAGCTCAAGTTTATGGGCAAGGCAGTGGACTTCAACTAAAGAGGGCTGCGACCGTTTAAGTAGATCCACTAGTCCATTCTTCTGTCCTAACTTTCCTGCCGCTCCATTGCAACCGAGACCAACAAGCTTTAAGGCGAAGTTATTCTACAGGATTCCTAAAACTCCGAGCTTTTTACTGTGTGCACAGCATTTGCATTCCCCTTTTCGACTTGTTTAATTCCAGCAAATAAAACTGAAATTCTACCAGCATAGCATGTTCTTACAAAGAACATCTCCTGTTACACATCTGTCACACTTGATCCGTTGATCCGTCGCTGAGAACTGTTACAAACTGGGCATTGTTAATTTGTACGGCTACCTTATTGTGTTCAACGTTGGCAATAAAGTATGTGAACACTTTGGCATATTCAGTCGTCTGGTAAGTTTTGCACAGGCCTACGCCTTTTGCCTCATCTGATCGGAGTGCCACTTATAGTCTGAGTATGGTTGGTTGTGTATTGCCAATACATGGCAAGTGCGAAACAACTTGCTAAGCTTTTCTAGAGTGTCCTTATTTTAAGGTACATTTCATTTTGTAGGCGGTAGTTGTCTCCAGCCGTGACCTGGCAGAAAGAATTGTCGTTGCCTTGACGTGGTTGGCCAATGTTTCGTGAATCTTGACTGATTCCAGACAAAGTGAACAGCATCCTTTTACAAAAAGATTTCTATGGGAAACTGCCTTGTCTATTTTTGCTACCGTCTTGCAAGTCTCACAAGTCTCGCAGAACATTGCGTCCTTAGTTGTGGTCGCAGAAGATGTTTTGGAGTTGGCGGATGTTCCAGCTACAAATGAAAGCCATGGGCTATTCATCTTCCATGGAGGCTGAAAGGTGTGCTTTCTTGCTCGTATCGGGTGCTTTTTTCCAAGTGTGTATTGTTATTATTAACTTTTTTCTTCTTGGGTGGAGGCGTTGATACACCGGCAATATAACGCCACATGCTTATATGCAGACACAGTACAGAGCATCAGCGGTTGACAAAATGAAAATTGAGCATGCACTGATATCATTGAAAATACCGCATTATCCAAGATGGCAGACCAGACTATGATTTTATTGCGAAAGAAAGGTGCTGCAAATCTTTCTCTGCTTTCTGAAAGTTCTTTGAATGGACGACAAATGGTCCGAATGCAGGTAACTCTAAGAAAATTTAAAGAAATCTTTTTTGATAGGTTCTACATAAAGTCATCCAACCGACGAGTTCATATTGTTTTGGTCATCAACACGACTTTTAGTCGTCACGGACGACCGGATGACGACGAAGAATATGGTTCCCTGCATAACAACATGTGCTTCTCGTACAAAGTTTACAGTGATCAAAAGCGCTGAGCTGACAGCAGTAAACAAACAAGCCTTGCAAACAATAACCAACAATTTTAATCAACAACTAAAACTGAAATTACGTGCACAGTAATCTCTTTTACTACATTTTCCGTTTGAGTGATAATCTTTACACCCTCTCTCTTCAGTTTAGAACAACAGCAAAAATCGTACCAGTTAAAAAAAGCAGTAAATTCGTTACTTGACTGCAGTTTCACAGGCAAATAAAGCAGCTCACGACTGGACGTCGACTTCACACAAAAAGCCTATAAATGTGTCACCAAGGACTTATAAACGTTTTCACGCCTTCGTCTTTTAGGTTTATGAAATATGAGGCAGCGAGGCATGCGTTAATTTAAGAAGGAGAACATTACCTGAAAGCTGTACCTGTAAATAAGTGTTTTGTCTCTTGCTCTGTTTTTCTCAGCTTTACGGTGTTCTTCATTGGTAGTCTGTAGGAGTGTGAATAAATTTTCCAAAAAAGCTTACCCATGGTGTTCCGCTGGCGTACTTTGCACGCCTGAGCTCCGCTAATAATTCCTATTGCTCATTTTCAGAAGGGTCATATAAACTCAAGGTGCAGTAAGGAAGGATTGATAACAAAACCAACTGGATAAACAGCCCTTTCAAATTGAACTGCATGCTGAATGCCATATCTCATGACAGTGGTTTTTTCTCGCAGCAGACGGGATGAAACGGTCTTGTGATCTTTCCTTCGCGAACAGATTACTTTAAAATTTGAAGCGGTCAAGCGGTACTTTCTTAAGCGATGCCAGTCCCGAGACAGTGATTGGTCTCGTCATTCATTCATATTGAAGGGCTTGATCCAAAGATACTGTACTGCAAGGGTATTGAAGTGCAGCAGCTATTTCTCAGCAAGGCAGTTGGCTGGAACCCTAAATCTGGCAAGTCAAAATTTGGCACTGGATGTGCGAGGTCCTCAGAGCTTTTACTTGTTTGCTGCTGGTTGCTGGAGAGAACATACCCCCGTGGAACCAACCCATACTTTGTCTCAACTAGAGGAATCTCATCATCTTTGTCAGGCCAAATCCTCAAAATCCCAGGGCCGGGGTCAAGCTCTTTAAATAATGGGCCGAGCGTACTTGTTAGATTGAGGGAAGCAAGCTGTTCCTCCAAAGGTTTGTACACGGTACAAGAAGCCCCCAACACTTTCCATTTTTTCTGAACCTGGGTAGGTTGCTGAGAAGGGTTCTCAGCCTTCTGGATCACAACATCCATAACTGGCGTTGGACTATTTCCCTCGGCTCTGGAAGGAATATGCCAAGTCTAGAAATGAATAATTAACGAATGTTAAAGAAGGCATGACAAGAGGTACTCATTTTTTTGGGCTAAAACCAAAGTTGGCCTTCTTCACTTGTGCTCTAATTAATTTAAGTAAGATCTTTTGCAAGTATTTGAAACAATAACATGTAAGCGTGATGTACACCCAATAACTCACGTAAAAAAGGAAACCAGTAGTTTGTACTTTTTAAAACAATTTTGTTGAGAAGTTGACTTGTGGTTTGGAGGTTTTAGAAACAACAGGCTGTACACTTTTCAACCCGAGAATTTGTTAATGAAGCAGGGTATAACGTGGTGGCGGAGGCCCTGACTGGCTGCACAGCTGCACACAAATGACTCCACTGCGACTTCGTTTTCTCGCTTGAATACACATGAAGTCTGTTGGGCTCTTCATTCATCTTCATGCTTCTGAAGCAGTTGCTCCTACCATAATTCCCTCCTCTTCCTTAGCAAGCTTAACTGTGGAAAATGAAACATTTTACATTTGTTTCAACCAGACTCCAAACTTTTATTGCTAAAGAAGGCATGAGTAACGATTTTCGTGGTGATTACATATTGAATTTATACCCTCTGTCAATGTCACCTTCACTGGAAGGTTTTCACCAGCCATTTTTTCAATAAAGGCGCTTGTGGTCAACGGTATATCCACCAAATTGCAGTGCCGAAACTCTGACGAAATTGAAGTACTGGTCGACTTCGCCATAATTGTTTTAACAAGCATGGCTTCGATTTCACGTGAAAAATGGTAATTGCTGTAGGAAACAGACAACGTATATTGTTGTCATCATTAGTGTCGCGGCTTTTTTGAGAAAAAGACCCGTCGAGATACCGCTTGGTTCTGTCAATAATGTGCGAGGGAAATGAATTACGTTTCAAGGTGTCAGAAAGTTTATTACGTTTGTTAATAATACACGTTTATCATACGCGTTAATAATACACACTATTTTAAACTCCCTTTTGTCGGCCATTATTTCAAAATAGTGAAACTTAAACTCCGACAACTTACTAAGCGCTTTTGCAAGTCTGACCTAACTATCAAATTAGTTTTCAAAATTAAAAACCTGTTTAGTGTTAAAGATCGTACTCCTGTTGCTCTAAAATCCATGGTAGTTTACCAATTTTCTTGTGCAGGTTGTAATTCCCGTTATATTGGCGAAACTAGTCGCCACTTTTCTACCAGGATAAAGGAACACACGGAAAGCGATAAAAACTCGCATATTTTTAAGCATTTCAACACATCTCCTTTATGTAAGAACAAATGCTCCCCTTCGTGCTTTAGTATTCTGGATTCTGCCAGCAACTCAATTGATTTAAAACTCAAAGAAGCTTTTTATATAAATAAGATCAAACTGGAACTTAAGAAACAATTGCAGCATTACAACACTTTTCTCACGTATTAGTTTACACCTTGATGTTTGTTGTCACGCTGTAAATAGTACCCGCTTTTGTATTACGTCATGTAATAATTTTCTCATCTACCCGTAGACTATATAACTGTTCACACTGAGGAACTCATTAAACTGATGATGGCATAAGCATGCCGAAACATGTCTTTTAAAAAAGTAATACAGTATTTGTCATATTTGCTACTATTGTGACCTTATAAAAATGGTAATGTTGCATCCAACATGTCGGGCTGCGATTAAGCCGAATGGGTTCTTTTGGTTGATTTCTTTAGTGTTTCATGCACTTACATGTATCACAGCTTGCAACTATTCTTTCAATTTCCTTGGTCATGCGAGGTCAAAAAACTGTCATGCAAGCATTAACTTTGCTTGTGAGAATCCCACAATGACTAATGTGCAATTTCTGGAATATGTCTTTTCTCCATGCCAATGGAATACTGGTATACTGGTGTAAAACTTTCATGATCGGGTCACTGCAATTTATTTTGCAGAGCTCTATAAATTTGGCATCTGAGATTGGGAGGTTTGCAATAACACTGTAAATAAAAAACTCTGTCTTGATGCATATCATTCTCTTTAGAAACACACGATTGACTGTGCGCTCTAGAGAGGGTATCCACAATATAAAGAAACCTGCTCGGAACATACCTCACTTAGACATTGTAATTTTGAACCCGAAGCCTCATTCTTTGCAAGCGACAGGGGCACTTTGAAAAGCAGCTTTTTGAAAACACTCTTAAAGGGCTTATGGTCAGAATTTACTTCGAAGTTGGCCCCATGTATGTACATGTTAAATCTGTCACACCAAAAACCATTGCCTACATTCCCTGTTCTATAGGGGCATAATTGATCTCAGAATTTGACAATGCACGTGATGCATATGCTACTGGTTGACCTTGTTGCATCAAGCATGCCCCTAAACCACTTTCACTGGCTTCAAAATCGTTTTTAAAAAAAACTTACATTGTGGTTGGCAAATTTGTCATAAAATTTGGTCAATGACTCAAAACTGATTTGAATTTGTCAAATGCACTGTCATGCTCAGTTAATTCAGACATGTTGGCAATATGCTTTGCAAGATAGTTTATCATGCGTAACATCCTTTGAAGGTCTTGTTTGCATGATGGGGTTGGCATCTTATGAAACGCAGAAAGTTTCTCTGCATCTGGTGAAAACCCTTAGCCCCTTATTACTTGACCCATGTACTTAACGTGGGGAACACAGAACTGGATTTTCACACCGTTTAATTTTATGTTGCCTTCACTTTCTCTGATTAAAACCTTGCGGAGGACCAAATCATGATCTTTCTCATTTTTGCATCCAATGATTATATTAAAATACAATAAAATACGTTCTCTGGCTAAAAATTTTGAAAAGAAATATAAGCTTTCGGCTGTCGATCTACCGCCTTCCACGGATATAACATTGAATGTAAATTAGTGAAATTTATACAGAAAAGGCGAGATAAAAGTAATGAAAAGAACAGAGTAAAAGTATGAAAAAAAAAAGGGTGGCTATTGTTTAAAAAGAATGCTGTACTGATTAGGAATGGGCTGAGAGTTATTGTCAGCATGCTTGGTAGGAGAGGTGTACCAGGCCTCTAGAGTTTTTCTAATGTGAAAAGAGCCTTTGTCGATAACTCGAGAATGATTGAATCAATGCGATGACCGAAAGACCACACATGTTTCGTAATGTTTGACCCATTAGCACATGTTTTTACATTCCTAAAGTGTCCTTTCTTGCGGGGTTCAAAGCAACAGCCAGTTTCACCTATATAACACCAATCACAATCGGCACAGGGTATTTTATAAACCACGTTGGGTTGGTGTTCAATAGGTGATCTGAATTTAGGAGAAAGGAATTCTTGTTCCAAAGTCTTGAGGGGCTTATTTACAACTCAAATATCGTGCCTTCGAAGAATTCTTGTTAGGGGTTGCGTTAACACCGCTGATGAAAGGAAGGACAGCAAAACCGTTAGGGTTCTCTTGAGGCGCAAACTATTTAAAAAACATACCAACCAATTCTTCAGGTGAAGGGATGGCATGTGTGGGTGGTTTGGAAAATTTCTGCTTTAAATATGGTAAGATCTGGCGGGTCTAAGCACACTCTCAAAGTACCATTAAAGGTAAAAGGTAAAGTAACTTTATTTAACATTGGTAGTTCCTTCAGCTACAAGGCTGGTATCAGTGGAAGCCGATGGTGCACCCTTTACCCCCCTCCCTCTGTCAGTGCTCCGTTCTACTGGTATTTAAAGCTATAGCTACAAGCAAATTACATAATTATCCTTAGTAGTTCGGTGTTTATTCATTTGTGTGTGAGTGTGACTGTGACTGTGTCAGGAGGGGGTAGTCTTACAAAAGAAATTGAATTTCCCCCTACTATCATCTTGCCACCTTATTTTTGTGATGGTTGGTGAATTGTTAAATAAATGAATTTTTGCGCTATATAAGTAATAAAGGTATTATTATTATTATTAGAGCGGTTTTCGAATGAGTGTCGTAAAACCAAAACCAAAGTAATTACTTTGGCCAATCAAAAAGGACTGAGACAATCCAGTAAACCAATCAAAACTTAGCCGACACAAAGCGCAGGAAAATGTGCACACGCAAGCCACTTTTGGTTTTGGTTTCACGTCTGATTGGTTGAAAAAGTGGCGCAAGAACTTTGAACAAATCACTGAGTGAAGTAATCATAAACCAAAGTAATTACCTAATTACTTTTGACGCTCAACTGATATTATTATTATTATTATTATTATTATTATTATAAATAAACACTGAGATCTACTTGCTCTATGGTATAATTTAAGGTTAAGAGTGGCATTTGTCTTTGGTCTTAAGCAGCAGCGAGCACAGTGGTTTCGCCCATTATATTTCTTCCAGGTTGCTCCATAGGCCAGACAATTTCCTGTATCGTGATAAGATCTGTAGAACTTGTATTTGAGTATCCTCTGAAAGTCATTGGAATTTGATTTTCTGGCTTCTTGATGCGCCTGGGTCTTCTTCACACTGTCAATACTACTTGCTTGGGCAGTCTGTGGGTTGAAAATTCTTGATTGTTCCTAGGACTGTTCCGTGAATCTGCACAGTTTAATTGCTTTCTTGGGTGTCAAATCCGTTTTATGGAGTAGTCTCTTTCGCAGCTTGGGATCGTTGGTTCCTACCACAACCTGATCACTGATCAAGGAATCTTTTAAGTGCTCCAAAATCACAGTATTCGGCCCTTCGTCTTAGATCTGTGACAACTATGTCAAACATCCGTCCTCATGGGATGTCATTCTGAAGACATATCATTTGTAGGTGGTGTTTTTTGTAGAACACAATACGTTTCTAGCGCTGTTAGAATACCTCGGCCAGATCTGTCTCTGACATACTTAATACTTAATGACTTTATTAATGCTCCCAAAGGGTTCTCGACTTGTTTAATTCCAGCAAATAAAACTGAAATTCTACCAGCATAGCATGTTCTTACAAAGAACATCTCCTGTTACACATCTGTCACACTTGATCCGTTGATCCGTCGCTGAGAACTGTTACAAACTGGGCATTGTTAATTTGTACGGCTACCTTATTGTGTTCAACGTTGGCAATAAAGTATGTGAACACTTTGGCATATTCAGTCGTCCGGTAAGTTTTGCACAGACCTACGCCTTTTGCCTCATCTGATCGGAGTGCCACTTATAGTCTGAGTATGGTTGGTTGTGTATTGCCAATACATGGCAAGTGCGAAACAACTTGCTAAGCTTTTCTAGAGTGTCCTTATTTTAAGGTACATTTCATTTTGTAGGCGGTAGTTGTCTCCAGCCGTGACCTGGCAGAAAGAATTGTCGTTGCCTTGACGTGGTTGGCCAATGTTTCGTGAATCTTGACTGATTCCAGACAAAGTGAACAGCATCCTTTTACAAAAAGATTTCTATGGGAAACTGCCTTGTCTATTTTTGCTACCGTCTTGCAAGTCTCACAAGTCTCGCAGAACATTGCGTCCTTAGTTGTGGTCGCAGAAGATGTTTTGGAGTTGGCGGATGTTCCAGCTACAAATGAAAGCCATGGGCTATTCATCTTCCATGGAGGCTGAAAGGTGTGCTTTCTTGCTCGTATCGGGTGCTTTTTTCCAAGTGTGTATTGTTATTATTAACTTTTTTCTTCTTGGGTGGAGGCGTTGATACACCGGCAATATAACGCCACATGCTTATATGCAGACACAGTACAGAGCATCAGCGGTTGACAAAATGAAAATTGAGCATGCACTGATATCATTGAAAATACCGCATTATCCAAGATGGCAGACCAGACTATGATTTTATTGCGAAAGAAAGGTGCTGCAAATCTTTCTCTGCTTTCTGAAAGTTCTTTGAATGGACGACAAATGGTCCGAATGCAGGTAACTCTAAGAAAATTTAAAGAAATCTTTTTTGATAGGTTCTACATAAAGTCATCCAACCGACGAGTTCATATTGTTTTGGTCATCAACACGACTTTTAGTCGTCACGGACGACCGGATGACGACGAAGAATATGGTTCCCTGCATAACAACATGTGCTTCTCGTACAAAGTTTACAGTGATCAAAAGCGCTGAGCTGACAGCAGTAAACAAACAAGCCTTGCAAACAATAACCAACAATTTTAATCAACAACTAAAACTGAAATTACGTGCACAGTAATCTCTTTTACTACATTTTCCGTTTGAGTGATAATCTTTACACCCTCTCTCTTCAGTTTAGAACAACAGCAAAAATCGTACCAGTTAAAAAAAGCAGTAAATTCGTTACTTGACTGCAATTTCACAGGCAAATAAAGCAGCTCACGACTGGACGTCGACTTCACACAAAAAGCCTATAAATGTGTCACCAAGGACTTATAAACGTTTTCACGCCTTCGTCTCTTAGGTTTATGAAATATGAGGCAGCGAGGCATGCGTTAATTTAAGAAGGAGAACATTACCTGAAAGCTGTACCTGTAAATAAGTGTTTTGTCTCTTGCTCTGTTTTTCTCAGCTTTACGGTGTTCTTCATTGGTAGTCTGTAGGAGTGTGAATAAATTTTCCAAAAAAGCTTACCCATGGTGTTCCGCTGGCGTACTTTGCACGCCTGAGCTCCGCTAATAATTCCTATTGCTCATTTTCAGAAGGGTCATATAAACTCAAGGTGCAGTAAGGAAGGATTGATAACAAAACCAACTGGATAAACAGCCCTTTCAAATTGAACTGCATGCTGAATGCCATATCTCATGACAGTGGTTTTTTCTCGCAGCAGACGGGATGAAACGGTCTTGTGATCTTTCCTTCGGGAACAGATTACTTTAAAATTTGAAGCGGTCAAGCGGTACTTTCTTAAGCGATGCCAGTCCCGAGACAGTGATTGGTCTCGTCATTCATTCATATTGAAGGGCTTGATCCAAAGATACTGTACTGCAAGGGTATTGAAGTGCAGCAGCTATTTCTCAGCAAGGCAGTTGGCTGGAACCCTAAATCTGGCAAGTCAAAATTTGGCACTGGATGTGCGAGGTCCTCAGAGCTTTTACTTGTTTGCTGCTGGTTGCTGGAGAGAACATACCCCCGTGGAACCAACCCATACTTTGTCTCAACTAGAGGAATCTCATCATCTTTGTCAGGCCAAATCCTCAAAATCCCAGGGCCGGGGTCAAGCTCTTTAAATAATGGGCCGAGCGTACTTGTTAGATTGAGGGAAGCAAGCTGTTCCTCCAAAGGTTTGTACACGGTACAAGAAGCCCCCAACACTTTCCATTTTTTCTGAACCTGGGTAGGTTGCTGAGAAGGGTTCTCAGCCTTCTGGATCACAACATCCATAACTGGCGTTGGACTATTTCCCTCGGCTCTGGAAGGAATATGCCAAGTCTAGAAATGAATAATTAACGAATGTTAAAGAAGGCATGACAAGAGGTACTCATTTTTTTGGGCTAAAACCAAAGTTGGCCTTCTTCACTTGTGCTCTAATTAATTTAAGTAAGATCTTTTGCAAGTATTTGAAACAATAACATGTAAGCGTGATGTACACCCAATAACTCACGTAAAAAAGGAAACCAGTAGTTTGTACTTTTTAAAACAATTTTGTTGAGAAGTTGACTTGTGGTTTGGGGGTTTTAGAAACAACAGGCTGTACACTTTTCAACCCGAGAATTTGTTAATGAAGCAGGGTATAACGTGGTGGCGGAGGCCCTGACTGGCTGCACAGCTGCACACAAATGACTCCACTGCGACTTCGTTTTCTCGCTTGAATACACATGAAGTCTGTTGGGCTCTTCATTCATCTTCATGCTTCTGAAGCAGTTGCTCCTACCATAATTCCCTCCTCTTCCTTAGCAAGCTTAACTGTGGAAAATGAAACATTTTACATTTGTTTCAACCAGACTCCAAACTTTTATTGCTAAAGAAGGCATGAGTAACGATTTTCGTGGTGATTACATATTGAATTTATACCCTCTGTCAATGTCACCTTCACTGGAAGGTTTTCACCAGCCATTTTTTCAATAAAGGCGCTTGTGGTCAACGGTATATCCACCAAATTGCAGTGCCGAAACTCTGACGAAATTGAAGTACTGGTCGACTTCGCCATAATTGTTTTAACAAGCATGGCTTCGATTTCACGTGAAAAATGGTAATTGCTGTAGGAAACAGACAACGTATATTGTTGTCATCATTAGTGTCGCGGCTTTTTTGAGAAAAAGACCCGTCGAGATACCGCTTGGTTCTGTCAATAATGTGCGAGGGAAATGAATTACGTTTCAAGGTGTCAGAAAGTTTATTACGTTTGTTAATAATACACGTTTATCATACGCGTTAATAATACACACTATTTTAAACTCCCTTTTGTCGGCCATTATTTCAAAATAGTGAAACTTAAACTCCGACAACTTACTAAGCGCTTTTGCAAGTCTGACCTAACTATCAAATTAGTTTTCAAAATTAAAAACCTGTTTAGTGTTAAAGATCGTACTCCTGTTGCTCTAAAATCCATGGTAGTTTACCAATTTTCTTGTGCAGGTTGTAATTCCCGTTATATTGGCGAAACTAGTCGCCACTTTTCTACCAGGATAAAGGAACACACGGAAAGCGATAAAAACTCGCATATTTTTAAGCATTTCAACACATCTCCTTTATGTAAGAACAAATGCTCCCCTTCGTGCTTTAGTATTCTGGATTCTGCCAGCAACTCAATTGATTTAAAACTCAAAGAAGCTTTTTATATAAATAAGATCAAACTGGAACTTAAGAAACAATTGCAGCATTACAACACTTTTCTCACGTATTAGTTTACACCTTGATGTTTGTTGTCACGCTGTAAATAGTACCCGCTTTTGTATTACGTCATGTAATAATTTTCTCATCTACCCGTAGACTATATAACTGTTCACACTGAGGAACTCATTAAACTGATGATGGCATAAGCATGCCGAAACATGTCTTTTAAAAAAGTAATACAGTATTTGTCATATTTGCTACTATTGTGACCTTATAAAAATGGTAATGTTGCATCCAACATGTCGGGCTGCGATTAAGCCGAATGGGTTCTTTTGGTTGATTTCTTTAGTGTTTCATGCACTTACATGTATCACAGCTTGCAACTATTCTTTCAATTTCCTTGGTCATGCGAGGTCAAAAAACTGTCATGCAAGCATTAACTTTGCTTGTGAGAATCCCACAATGACTAATGTGCAATTTCTGGAATATGTCTTTTCTCCATGCCAATGGAATACTGGTATACTGGTGTAAAACTTTCATGATCGGGTCACTGCAATTTATTTTGCAGAGCTCTATAAATTTGGCATCTGAGATTGGGAGGTTTGCAATAACACTGTAAATAAAAAACTCTGTCTTGATGCATATCATTCTCTTTAGAAACACACGATTGACTGTGCGCTCTAGAGAGGGTATCCACAATATAAAGAAACCTGCTCGGAACATACCTCACTTAGACATTGTAATTTTGAACCCGAAGCCTCATTCTTTGCAAGCGACAGGGGCACTTTGAAAAGCAGCTTTTTGAAAACACTCTTAAAGGGCTTATGGTCAGAATTTACTTCGAAGTTGGCCCCATGTATGTACATGTTAAATCTGTCACACCAAAAACCATTGCCTACATTCCCTGTTCTATAGGGGCATAATTGATCTCAGAATTTGACAATGCACGTGATGCATATGCTACTGGTTGACCTTGTTGCATCAAGCATGCCCCTAAACCACTTTCACTGGCTTCAAAATCGTTTTTAAAAAAAACTTACATTGTGGTTGGCAAATTTGTCATAAAATTTGGTCAATGACTCAAAACTGATTTGAATTTGGCAAATGCACTGTCATGCTCAGTTAATTCAGACATGTTGGCAATATGCTTTGCAAGATAGTTTATCATGCGTAACATCCTTTGAAGGTCTTGTTTGCATGATGGGGTTGGCATCTTATGAAACGCAGAAAGTTTCTCTGCATCTGGTGAAAACCCTTAGCCCCTTATTACTTGACCCATGTACTTAACGTGGGGAACACAGAACTGGATTTTCACACCGTTTAATTTTATGTTGCCTTCACTTTCTCTGATTAAAACCTTGCGGAGGACCAAATCATGATCTTTCTCATTTTTGCATCCAATGATTATATTAAAATACAATAAAATACGTTCTCTGGCTAAAAATTTTGAAAAGAAATATAAGCTTTCGGCTGTCGATCTACCGCCTTCCACGGATATAACATTGAATGTAAATTAGTGAAATTTATACAGAAAAGGCGAGATAAAAGTAATGAAAAGAACAGAGTAAAAGTATGAAAAAAAAAAGGGTGGCTATTGTTTAAAAAGAATGCTGTACTGATTAGGAATGGGCTGAGAGTTATTGTCAGCATGCTTGGTAGGAGAGGTGTACCAGGCCTCTAGAGTTTTTCTAATGTGAAAAGAGCCTTTGTCGATAACTCGAGAATGATTGAATCAATGCGATGACCGAAAGACCACACATGTTTCGTAATGTTTGACCCATTAGCACATGTTTTTACATTCCTAAAGTGTCCTTTCTTGCGGGGTTCAAAGCAACAGCCAGTTTCACCTATATAACACCAATCACAATCGGCACAGGGTATTTTATAAACCACGTTGGGTTGGTGTTCAATAGGTGATCTGAATTTAGGAGAAAGGAATTCTTGTTCCAAAGTCTTGAGGGGCTTATTTACAACTCAAATATCGTGCCTTCGAAGAATTCTTGTTAGGGGTTGCGTTAACACCGCTGATGAAAGGAAGGACAGCAAAACCGTTAGGGTTCTCTTGAGGCGCAAACTATTTAAAAAACATACCAACCAATTCTTCAGGTGAAGGGATGGCATGTGTGGGTGGTTTGGAAAATTTCTGCTTTAAATATGGTAAGATCTGGCGGGTCTAAGCACACTCTCAAAGTACCATTAAAGGTAAAAGGTAAAGTAACTTTATTTAACATTGGTAGTTCCTTCAGCTACAAGGCTGGTATCAGTGGAAGCCGATGGTGCACCCTTTACCCCCCTCCCTCTGTCAGTGCTCCGTTCTACTGGTATTTAAAGCTATAGCTACAAGCAAATTACATAATTATCCTTAGTAGTTCGGTGTTTATTCATTTGTGTGTGAGTGTGACTGTGACTGTGTCAGGAGGGGGTAGTCTTACAAAAGAAATTGAATTTCCCCCTACTATCATCTTGCCACCTTATTTTTGTGATGGTTGGTGAATTGTTAAATAAATGAATTTTTGCGCTATATAAGTAATAAAGGTATTATTATTATTATTAGAGCGGTTTTCGAATGAGTGTCGTAAAACCAAAACCAAAGTAATTACTTTGGCCAATCAAAAAGGACTGAGACAATCCAGTAAACCAATCAAAACTTAGCCGACACAAAGCGCAGGAAAATGTGCACACGCAAGCCACTTTTGGTTTTGGTTTCACGTCTGATTGGTTGAAAAAGTGGCGCAAGAACTTTGAACAAATCACTGAGTGAAGTAATCATAAACCAAAGTAATTACCTAATTACTTTTGACGCTCAATTGATATTATTATTATTATTATTATTATTATTATTATAAATAAACACTGAGATCTACTTGCTCTATGGTATAATTTAAGGTTAAGAGTGGCATTTGTCTTTGGTCTTAAGCAGCAGCGAGCACAGTGGTTTCGCCCATTATATTTCTTCCAGGTTGCTCCATAGGCCAGACAATTTCCTGTATCGTGATAAGATCTGTAGAACTTGTATTTGAGTATCCTCTGAAAGTCATTGGAATTTGATTTTCTGGCTTCTTGATGCGCCTGGGTCTTCTTCACACTGTCAATACTACTTGCTTGGGCAGTCTGTGGGTTGAAAATTCTTGATTGTTCCTAGGACTGTTCCGTGAATCTGCACAGTTTAATTGCTTTCTTGGGTGTCAAATCCGTTTTATGGAGTAGTCTCTTTCGCAGCTTGGGATCGTTGGTTCCTACCACAACCTGATCACTGATCAAGGAATCTTTTAAGTGCTCCAAAATCACAGTATTCGGCCCTTCGTCTTAGATCTGTGACAACTATGTCAAACATCCGTCCTCATGGGATGTCATTCTGAAGACATATCATTTGTAGGTGGTGTTTTTTGTAGAACACAATACGTTTCTAGCGCTGTTAGAATACCTCGGCCAGATCTGTCTCTGACATACTTAATACTTAATGACTTTATTAATGCTCCCAAAGGGTTCTCGACTTGTTTAATTCCAGCAAATAAAACTGAAATTCTACCAGCATAGCATGTTCTTACAAAGAACATCTCCTGTTACACATCTGTCACACTTGATCCGTTGATCCGTCGCTGAGAACTGTTACAAACTGGGCATTGTTAATTTGTACGGCTACCTTATTGTGTTCAACGTTGGCAATAAAGTATGTGAACACTTTGGCATATTCAGTCGTCCGGTAAGTTTTGCACAGACCTACGCCTTTTGCCTCATCTGATCGGAGTGCCACTTATAGTCTGAGTATGGTTGGTTGTGTATTGCCAATACATGGCAAGTGCGAAACAACTTGCTAAGCTTTTCTAGAGTGTCCTTATTTTAAGGTACATTTCATTTTGTAGGCGGTAGTTGTCTCCAGCCGTGACCTGGCAGAAAGAATTGTCGTTGCCTTGACGTGGTTGGCCAATGTTTCGTGAATCTTGACTGATTCCAGACAAAGTGAACAGCATCCTTTTACAAAAAGATTTCTATGGGAAACTGCCTTGTCTATTTTTGCTACCGTCTTGCAAGTCTCACAAGTCTCGCAGAACATTGCGTCCTTAGTTGTGGTCGCAGAAGATGTTTTGGAGTTGGCGGATGTTCCAGCTACAAATGAAAGCCATGGGCTATTCATCTTCCATGGAGGCTGAAAGGTGTGCTTTCTTGCTCGTATCGGGTGCTTTTTTCCAAGTGTGTATTGTTATTATTAACTTTTTTCTTCTTGGGTGGAGGCGTTGATACACCGGCAATATAACGCCACATGCTTATATGCAGACACAGTACAGAGCATCAGCGGTTGACAAAATGAAAATTGAGCATGCACTGATATCATTGAAAATACCGCATTATCCAAGATGGCAGACCAGACTATGATTTTATTGCGAAAGAAAGGTGCTGCAAATCTTTCTCTGCTTTCTGAAAGTTCTTTGAATGGACGACAAATGGTCCGAATGCAGGTAACTCTAAGAAAATTTAAAGAAATCTTTTTTGATAGGTTCTACATAAAGTCATCCAACCGACGAGTTCATATTGTTTTGGTCATCAACACGACTTTTAGTCGTCACGGACGACCGGATGACGACGAAGAATATGGTTCCCTGCATAACAACATGTGCTTCTCGTACAAAGTTTACAGTGATCAAAAGCGCTGAGCTGACAGCAGTAAACAAACAAGCCTTGCAAACAATAACCAACAATTTTAATCAACAACTAAAACTGAAATTACGTGCACAGTAATCTCTTTTACTACATTTTCCGTTTGAGTGATAATCTTTACACCCTCTCTCTTCAGTTTAGAACAACAGCAAAAATCGTACCAGTTAAAAAAAGCAGTAAATTCGTTACTTGACTGCAATTTCACAGGCAAATAAAGCAGCTCACGACTGGACGTCGACTTCACACAAAAAGCCTATAAATGTGTCACCAAGGACTTATAAACGTTTTCACGCCTTCGTCTTTTAGGTTTATGAAATATGAGGCAGCGAGGCATGCGTTAATTTAAGAAGGAGAACATTACCTGAAAGCTGTACCTGTAAATAAGTGTTTTGTCTCTTGCTCTGTTTTTCTCAGCTTTACGGTGTTCTTCATTGGTAGTCTGTAGGAGTGTGAATAAATTTTCCAAAAAAGCTTACCCATGGTGTTCCGCTGGCGTACTTTGCACGCCTGAGCTCCGCTAATAATTCCTATTGCTCATTTTCAGAAGGGTCATATAAACTCAAGGTGCAGTAAGGAAGGATTGATAACAAAACCAACTGGATAAACAGCCCTTTCAAATTGAACTGCATGCTGAATGCCATATCTCATGACAGTGGTTTTTTCTCGCAGCAGACGGGATGAAACGGTCTTGTGATCTTTCCTTCGGGAACAGATTACTTTAAAATTTGAAGCGGTCAAGCGGTACTTTCTTAAGCGATGCCAGTCCCGAGACAGTGATTGGTCTCGTCATTCATTCATATTGAAGGGCTTGATCCAAAGATACTGTACTGCAAGGGTATTGAAGTGCAGCAGCTATTTCTCAGCAAGGCAGTTGGCTGGAACCCTAAATCTGGCAAGTCAAAATTTGGCACTGGATGTGCGAGGTCCTCAGAGCTTTTACTTGTTTGCTGCTGGTTGCTGGAGAGAACATACCCCCGTGGAACCAACCCATACTTTGTCTCAACTAGAGGAATCTCATCATCTTTGTCAGGCCAAATCCTCAAAATCCCAGGGCCGGGGTCAAGCTCTTTAAATAATGGGCCGAGCGTACTTGTTAGATTGAGGGAAGCAAGCTGTTCCTCCAAAGGTTTGTACACGGTACAAGAAGCCCCCAACACTTTCCATTTTTTCTGAACCTGGGTAGGTTGCTGAGAAGGGTTCTCAGCCTTCTGGATCACAACATCCATAACTGGCGTTGGACTATTTCCCTCGGCTCTGGAAGGAATATGCCAAGTCTAGAAATGAATAATTAACGAATGTTAAAGAAGGCATGACAAGAGGTACTCATTTTTTTGGGCTAAAACCAAAGTTGGCCTTCTTCACTTGTGCTCTAATTAATTTAAGTAAGATCTTTTGCAAGTATTTGAAACAATAACATGTAAGCGTGATGTACACCCAATAACTCACGTAAAAAAGGAAACCAGTAGTTTGTACTTTTTAAAACAATTTTGTTGAGAAGTTGACTTGTGGTTTGGAGGTTTTAGAAACAACAGGCTGTACACTTTTCAACCCGAGAATTTGTTAATGAAGCAGGGTATAACGTGGTGGCGGAGGCCCTGACTGGCTGCACAGCTGCACACAAATGACTCCACTGCGACTTCGTTTTCTCGCTTGAATACACATGAAGTCTGTTGGGCTCTTCATTCATCTTCATGCTTCTGAAGCAGTTGCTCCTACCATAATTCCCTCCTCTTCCTTAGCAAGCTTAACTGTGGAAAATGAAACATTTTACATTTGTTTCAACCAGACTCCAAACTTTTATTGCTAAAGAAGGCATGAGTAACGATTTTCGTGGTGATTACATATTGAATTTATACCCTCTGTCAATGTCACCTTCACTGGAAGGTTTTCACCAGCCATTTTTTCAATAAAGGCGCTTGTGGTCAACGGTATATCCACCAAATTGCAGTGCCGAAACTCTGACGAAATTGAAGTACTGGTCGACTTCGCCATAATTGTTTTAACAAGCATGGCTTCGATTTCACGTGAAAAATGGTAATTGCTGTAGGAAACAGACAACGTATATTGTTGTCATCATTAGTGTCGCGGCTTTTTTGAGAAAAAGACCCGTCGAGATACCGCTTGGTTCTGTCAATAATGTGCGAGGGAAATGAATTACGTTTCAAGGTGTCAGAAAGTTTATTACGTTTGTTAATAATACACGTTTATCATACGCGTTAATAATACACACTATTTTAAACTCCCTTTTGTCGGCCATTATTTCAAAATAGTGAAACTTAAACTCCGACAACTTACTAAGCGCTTTTGCAAGTCTGACCTAACTATCAAATTAGTTTTCAAAATTAAAAACCTGTTTAGTGTTAAAGATCGTACTCCTGTTGCTCTAAAATCCATGGTAGTTTACCAATTTTCTTGTGCAGGTTGTAATTCCCGTTATATTGGCGAAACTAGTCGCCACTTTTCTACCAGGATAAAGGAACACACGGAAAGCGATAAAAACTCGCATATTTTTAAGCATTTCAACACATCTCCTTTATGTAAGAACAAATGCTCCCCTTCGTGCTTTAGTATTCTGGATTCTGCCAGCAACTCAATTGATTTAAAACTCAAAGAAGCTTTTTATATAAATAAGATCAAACTGGAACTTAAGAAACAATTGCAGCATTACAACACTTTTCTCACGTATTAGTTTACACCTTGATGTTTGTTGTCACGCTGTAAATAGTACCCGCTTTTGTATTACGTCATGTAATAATTTTCTCATCTACCCGTAGACTATATAACTGTTCACACTGAGGAACTCATTAAACTGATGATGGCATAAGCATGCCGAAACATGTCTTTTAAAAAAGTAATACAGTATTTGTCATATTTGCTACTATTGTGACCTTATAAAAATGGTAATGTTGCATCCAACATGTCGGGCTGCGATTAAGCCGAATGGGTTCTTTTGGTTGATTTCTTTAGTGTTTCATGCACTTACATGTATCACAGCTTGCAACTATTCTTTCAATTTCCTTGGTCATGCGAGGTCAAAAAACTGTCATGCAAGCATTAACTTTGCTTGTGAGAATCCCACAATGACTAATGTGCAATTTCTGGAATATGTCTTTTCTCCATGCCAATGGAATACTGGTATACTGGTGTAAAACTTTCATGATCGGGTCACTGCAATTTATTTTGCAGAGCTCTATAAATTTGGCATCTGAGATTGGGAGGTTTGCAATAACACTGTAAATAAAAAACTCTGTCTTGATGCATATCATTCTCTTTAGAAACACACGATTGACTGTGCGCTCTAGAGAGGGTATCCACAATATAAAGAAACCTGCTCGGAACATACCTCACTTAGACATTGTAATTTTGAACCCGAAGCCTCATTCTTTGCAAGCGACAGGGGCACTTTGAAAAGCAGCTTTTTGAAAACACTCTTAAAGGGCTTATGGTCAGAATTTACTTCGAAGTTGGCCCCATGTATGTACATGTTAAATCTGTCACACCAAAAACCATTGCCTACATTCCCTGTTCTATAGGGGCATAATTGATCTCAGAATTTGACAATGCACGTGATGCATATGCTACTGGTTGACCTTGTTGCATCAAGCATGCCCCTAAACCACTTTCACTGGCTTCAAAATCGTTTTTAAAAAAAACTTACATTGTGGTTGGCAAATTTGTCATAAAATTTGGTCAATGACTCAAAACTGATTTGAATTTGTCAAATGCACTGTCATGCTCAGTTAATTCAGACATGTTGGCAATATGCTTTGCAAGATAGTTTATCATGCGTAACATCCTTTGAAGGTCTTGTTTGCATGATGGGGTTGGCATCTTATGAAACGCAGAAAGTTTCTCTGCATCTGGTGAAAACCCTTAGCCCCTTATTACTTGACCCATGTACTTAACGTGGGGAACACAGAACTGGATTTTCACACCGTTTAATTTTATGTTGCCTTCACTTTCTCTGATTAAAACCTTGCGGAGGACCAAATCATGATCTTTCTCATTTTTGCATCCAATGATTATATTAAAATACAATAAAATACGTTCTCTGGCTAAAAATTTTGAAAAGAAATATAAGCTTTCGGCTGTCGATCTACCGCCTTCCACGGATATAACATTGAATGTAAATTAGTGAAATTTATACAGAAAAGGCGAGATAAAAGTAATGAAAAGAACAGAGTAAAAGTATGAAAAAAAAAAGGGTGGCTATTGTTTAAAAAGAATGCTGTACTGATTAGGAATGGGCTGAGAGTTATTGTCAGCATGCTTGGTAGGAGAGGTGTACCAGGCCTCTAGAGTTTTTCTAATGTGAAAAGAGCCTTTGTCGATAACTCGAGAATGATTGAATCAATGCGATGACCGAAAGACCACACATGTTTCGTAATGTTTGACCCATTAGCACATGTTTTTACATTCCTAAAGTGTCCTTTCTTGCGGGGTTCAAAGCAACAGCCAGTTTCACCTATATAACACCAATCACAATCGGCACAGGGTATTTTATAAACCACGTTGGGTTGGTGTTCAATAGGTGATCTGAATTTAGGAGAAAGGAATTCTTGTTCCAAAGTCTTGAGGGGCTTATTTACAACTCAAATATCGTGCCTTCGAAGAATTCTTGTTAGGGGTTGCGTTAACACCGCTGATGAAAGGAAGGACAGCAAAACCGTTAGGGTTCTCTTGAGGCGCAAACTATTTAAAAAACATACCAACCAATTCTTCAGGTGAAGGGATGGCATGTGTGGGTGGTTTGGAAAATTTCTGCTTTAAATATGGTAAGATCTGGCGGGTCTAAGCACACTCTCAAAGTACCATTAAAGGTAAAAGGTAAAGTAACTTTATTTAACATTGGTAGTTCCTTCAGCTACAAGGCTGGTATCAGTGGAAGCCGATGGTGCACCCTTTACCCCCCTCCCTCTGTCAGTGCTCCGTTCTACTGGTATTTAAAGCTATAGCTACAAGCAAATTACATAATTATCCTTAGTAGTTCGGTGTTTATTCATTTGTGTGTGAGTGTGACTGTGACTGTGTCAGGAGGGGGTAGTCTTACAAAAGAAATTGAATTTCCCCCTACTATCATCTTGCCACCTTATTTTTGTGATGGTTGGTGAATTGTTAAATAAATGAATTTTTGCGCTATATAAGTAATAAAGGTATTATTATTATTATTAGAGCGGTTTTCGAATGAGTGTCGTAAAACCAAAACCAAAGTAATTACTTTGGCCAATCAAAAAGGACTGAGACAATCCAGTAAACCAATCAAAACTTAGCCGACACAAAGCGCAGGAAAATGTGCACACGCAAGCCACTTTTGGTTTTGGTTTCACGTCTGATTGGTTGAAAAAGTGGCGCAAGAACTTTGAACAAATCACTGAGTGAAGTAATCATAAACCAAAGTAATTACCTAATTACTTTTGACGCTCAATTGATATTATTATTATTATTATTATTATTATTATTATTATAAATAAACACTGAGATCTACTTGCTCTATGGTATAATTTAAGGTTAAGAGTGGCATTTGTCTTTGGTCTTAAGCAGCAGCGAGCACAGTGGTTTCGCCCATTATATTTCTTCCAGGTTGCTCCATAGGCCAGACAATTTCCTGTATCGTGATAAGATCTGTAGAACTTGTATTTGAGTATCCTCTGAAAGTCATTGGAATTTGATTTTCTGGCTTCTTGATGCGCCTGGGTCTTCTTCACACTGTCAATACTACTTGCTTGGGCAGTCTGTGGGTTGAAAATTCTTGATTGTTCCTAGGACTGTTCCGTGAATCTGCACAGTTTAATTGCTTTCTTGGGTGTCAAATCCGTTTTATGGAGTAGTCTCTTTCGCAGCTTGGGATCGTTGGTTCCTACCACAACCTGATCACTGATCAAGGAATCTTTTAAGTGCTCCAAAATCACAGTATTCGGCCCTTCGTCTTAGATCTGTGACAACTATGTCAAACATCCGTCCTCATGGGATGTCATTCTGAAGACATATCATTTGTAGGTGGTGTTTTTTGTAGAACACAATACGTTTCTAGCGCTGTTAGAATACCTCGGCCAGATCTGTCTCTGACATACTTAATACTTAATGACTTTATTAATGCTCCCAAAGGGTTCTTCCGCAATAATTTACAAAAATTAGTGAATAACTAAATCTAAAACGTATGTACAATAATATGAAACTATAAGAATACATATAGTTGATTCATTTAAAAACTGTATAAAAATGACTCTTAGCTTTAGATTTAAAATTGTGTAAGCTTTCACATTTAATAATTTCTTCAGAGGGCGTGTTCCAGCATTTCACCGCTCGATATATGAAAGAACGCTGACCAGCAGCTGTATTGAACGCTGGGATGTCTAACTTGTTCTTATTTCTTGTGTTTCTCCCATGAACAGAAGCACGCATATTAAAGCGTGAGCTAAGATACTTTGGGGCTAATCCCCTTAAACATTTAAAAGTTAAAATTGCATCATAAAATGCCAGCATTGCAGGCACTGAGAGCCATCTGAGATCGTTCAATACCGGTGTTATATGTTTGTACTTTCTTGTTCCTGTAACGATTCTGGTCGCAAAGTTCTGGCTCTTCTGTAACTTCCTTACATTGGTCTTGCTAGTGTTAGGCCATAACGTTCTCTAAAGTTCTCGATTCGAGAAGATGCTTGATCCTGTTAATTTGACATAGACTAGCCATACAGGTTGACGTGATATTAGTGACATGTTCATTATAGCTAAGAGTTGCATCTACTTGCATGGCAAGATCTCGAGTGGAAGCACTTGGAGCAATTTCCGTTCCCAGTAGTGTGATCGGAAGTCTGGAAGTTTTTGTAGCATTTGACGAGTCCCCATGACTAAGAGTTTAGTCTTGTGTGGGTTGATGAGAAGATGGCTATGACAGGTCTGCAACAAACTGTTGGCCATCATAACAGCCAAGACATCATAGTTTTTCTTCCGCATTAGCTCTCGCATCTGCACAATATGGATTCTGTTTTTTAAAGATCTCGTATTGAGATGTGCAACTCTCAGTTTCGAGCCAGAATTCGATTTTTGTCGCTTGTCTGTTGTTGTCGTCACGCTCTTGATTTCATTGATTCTGTCTTGAATATTCAATAAGTTCGAGTGGTTTGGCAAATTTTGGGTAGAATACTTCTTCCTTCTATTAAGCAAATGAAGAATGGCATTTGTTGACATTTGCTGTCACGTTTGGTAGTGTTGACAGGACGGGTCTTGCTTCCATTCCTTTAAATGGTCGTTATCAGCACACTGTCGTCCTTTTCGTACAGGCCACTCAATATCTGGTACAATTCCCATGCTTCTTTCCATTCTTTCCACACATCGGAAAGGTTGAGGTTATCAATATCTAAATCTGAGGGAGGTTTAATTCGTTCCATGTCGTAATTGAGAGTTGAGTTCTCCTGGTACCATGTTATGAGTAACAGACACAGATACAGAAGCGAGGTTTCTAAGAGTTTATTCGAGAGTGAAAGTACTTTAACTTCACATCAAAATCACGTGGTCACATGACAGCAACCAATGACAACCAATCTTAACATTGGCTGCATAAGAACTGTAACATAATGCAGTCAGAAATTACACTAGTATGTTCCTCTGCAACATAACGTTAACAGTGTCTTATGTTTAGGTCATCATGGTCTTGAATGTATAGGAACACTGAAAACCTCCTTCCTGCTATAAGTAGCATATTTGTTTAAACTAGCTTTGAATATTTGTCAAAAGCAACAAACAAGAATATTGAGCAAAGTGGCACTTCAGTAGAATCAATGTCTTCTTCAAGCCACACTGCCTCCTCCTTCATCAAATAAACTTATAAGAAATGCAAGCAATACAACACTATCAAGACTTGTACTTCAGTTAATTATAACAGAGGTAATGTCAACTGCAACACGGTGTGTTTCAGCCCCACTTCTCTATATTTCGATGGCATTAATGTTGATGAGTTTTTGAGATTGTGTCATGACTTAACTTTGTTACATCTTCTGTTGCCTCTTTACGCAATCCAGACAATGCAAACAACATGTGGACCATTTTGCTGACCATCAACATGGAGGTTAACCTTTGTCTTTCCCTAGTCTTGATTTTCCACATGAACTCTGGGGCTGTGACTTTCTTCATACACAGGGCTGAAAATTAACTCCAGTACTTGGTGGCCAGCAAGTTTCCTTGATTTCGTAGTCGCCCAGGTCAAAATTAAGTGGCCCTGGATTTCCACTACATTTACAAGAATGTGCCTGTAACTGATTTTAACGGTAAAACAACTAAAAAAATCAACTTACGCAGAAATTGATTACTCACTAATTAATTGAATTAGTTACAATTGTCAACGGAACAAAGTGTTCTCAGTAGGTATATATCGTATACAGCATTCTTCATATAAATGAGCAGTGACATTGACAATGAAATTTATCTTGGCAATCCAAATGAGTTTTACTGGTATTTGTGGATTAGCTTATCAACCAAACGTTCGTCTTTGTTACTATCATTGTCCTCTACTCCAGAATCTTTTTCTTCACCATCCTCATAATCTGTGCAGGCAATTAGCTCAGGGGCATGATCATTTTCTTCTGATGAGTTTGGGGTCACTTCTGTTTTAACGTTTGAAACTAGAGCCAAGGGTGTAGATGCGGCAGGTAATGGAGACGAAACGGCTGCGTTGTAGGTCGTTTCTGCTGTTGTTACTCCTACACGAGTTGGGGTAGCTAAACCTGAAACGACAACAGTTGTTGAAGACACTCTGTTAGGTGGACTGTCCATTAGGAGGGGGCGTCTTGCCCTGACACTTGTGTGCACCACAGCTCAATGGCTGGCCTTTGGTCGAAGTTCTGCACATCACCACTCAAACGTTTTAACTGCCAGTAAATCGTGAAGGCCTTCCTCTTTCAAGATAGAGCGAATGTCACTCTTTAGGATTTTGAGTTGGCTGAAGCCCCGTTCTACTTCTGCACTGGAAGAAGGATGTTTCTGTGTTTCTCACTGTACTATCTGGTGATGACAGACCAAGTGAGCATTGTCTGCAGATTCACTTTGGAGTAAAGCGTTTTCTTTGTTCGTAACATTTCAACTCCTAAATCATATCTTAGATAAATTGGTGATTTCGCTGGATATTCAACCTGCAGTTTGTAGATCAAATTTTAAGTTTAAAATGGGAAATTGAAGAAACCAAGTTGATTTTCCCTTGGGATAAAGTATTGTTTTCAGCCCCTGAATAACCTGAACTGAACTTACACCCTCACTGCTAAAGATGGAATTTGCATTTAGAATGCATAGCTTGAAGAAGAGGAAGGAATTTAAGTGTTTTGCCTTTTCTGAGACGTGAATGCGGGCAACTTCCACAGAGCTTTAAGTTCAACAAACGAGGTTAACCCATGATGTGAAAACGTGAGATACAGTGGATACTCCAAATCGTCCACTCAAGTCCTTTTGTTGCAAACCAAGTTTCAAGGGTATTCAGACCATGAGGAACTTCTCTTTAAGAGTTAGACAGAGAAATGAAGTCTAGAGATTGTTTCTTTCCCACGCCAGTTCCTTTTAGTTATGGCTGCAACTCAAGAGCCATAATGGGGCAGAGACTGAAACGCCCACTCTGGCCCTTGGGATATGTGAATTTCACTAAAGTTATTTTTAGACCCGTGGATTAGTCGGAAGTTAGTTTTCTGAGAGGTGTCCTCAAACTTTTATTCGGTGAAAGGATGTAACAGAAAAATGGCGTCAAGCGTGGAGGTGCGTTTTATCGATGAGAGCAATTTTGTTATGTACGGGAAAGGTTTTATCGTAAAAGATGATGCAGATAATCTTGATTGTGAGGTTGATTCCTTAATTTCCTTGGAGTGGAATGATTCGCTCGATGAAATATCAGACTTTGAGGAGGAATTCATGTCCGGCGCGGACAGCAATCCTGAAAGTGAGCTTTCAAGTTCATCAAGCGCTACGTACGATCACAGCAACAACAGTAAAGGTGGAAGAAAGAAACCTAAAGCAAAAAGCAAACAGAGAGAAGGGAATATTAATCGTTGAAGAAAAAAATCGAAGCAGCCACACGTCCATCCCAGTACTAGTGAAGCAACATCGAGCAGGAATTCAAACAAAAACACCAAAAAGCATCAAGCAAATTGCGGCGGAGATCAAAATAAAAAGCGAAAAAATATGCGGACAAAAAAGGAACTAGACGAAATTTTGATGAAAGTAGGGGCTAAACGTCCCATGTGCTGGAAATTCGTATTGGAACAGCTTTCTAAACATCCAGTCATGAAACATTTGGAAAACCGTGGAAAGCTAATCAAAGAAATACTCGAGGCTTGCTACAGCGAGCTGCGAAATCTGGTGGATCACATGTTTTCTGTTTACATTACATTACATACTTAATTGACCGCTCCCCATAGAGGCTTTTCAGGGCCAATGAAACAATCAACGAAACAACAGAACACAACAACAACTGTTAAGAACCCCAACTAGCCGGAGGCAAACCAGTTGGCTATTTACACGTGCAGCTGGAAAGCTGCACCAGGGACTACCAAGAACAAATTCAGTGAGTGGTCAGAGCGGGTCTTGAACCCGGGATCCCCGGATCTCAAGGAAAGTGCTCTAACCACTGGGCCACACTGCCCAGTGGAACTGAGATAACAGATACATAGAACATGTATCTGCAGTTGCAGAGGAAGTAAAGAAAGACTGCAAAGTTCATTTGACATTGCGCTGGATGAACACTATTTGGAAGATTCATCACAAAATTCAGGTCTGTACCCCAGTGTTTACTGCCTTATCCGGTAAACATTCAT
>NC_090870.1:25560341-25582841 GCF_036669935.1 Montipora foliosa | reverse complement strand
GCACTACCTCCCATAAAAGATATGTGAATAGGTTCCCCAAAAATACACATTTCAACAAACAATCACCAACCCTGATAGAATGAGGGCCTTCAGAACTGCATAAATTAGCATAAATTATAAAATCACAACTCAAATGATGGAACAAATGAAGACCAGGAGATTTGAAATAAGCAGGGCAAAATGTCCCCTGTTCTAGTTATGACATGTACAGCAAATTGAAATGGATTACAACTACCACAGAACATAATTATCTCACTTACTTGTGGAACAATGGTCCTCTATCAATCCTTGGTTGTTACACTTCATCTGCCTTGAGGAAAGACCTGAAAAAAAAAGGGGGGGGTACCTACCACTCACCCCTATCATCTCTTGAGAGATAACAGTATCTCTTGAGAGATAACAGTATCTCTCAAGAGATGATAGACCCCACACTCAAGACAAAAAGGCATTAGTATGTGATAACAACAAGCAATATGTAAAATAAGTATAAAGACATATAAAAATGCTACTCTAATTTTTTTGGTTTGTTTTTTTCAAGAACACAACGGTACTAACATTATATACAGTTCAACATTATGTACAGTTCTAGATCTTAGCTACCTTGCGGTTCATTTATCATTTATTTACCAAACTTATCTTGAAACTGCCACGAGTGAAACACTTCCCAACAGTTTCGTTCCCTTGTGACATGCATGTGTAACCCCTGGGACTGGGGTGCACTGCAGGAGGTGTGCACAAAAAAGCGACCCCTTCCCTCCCGCACGCACACCCACCACACACTGCTTTTTCAGGTCCAAAAAAATTGGACTGTGGCTTAGATCAAATGCACCCAAGGTACTAGGCCTAACTGATTCATTAGTGGGGGGCCTATCTACGACAGGGAGATCACAGATGTTACGAATAAGCTCCTCCCGGTAGGACCCCAATGAGTATTTGGCAGGTCGCCTAAGAGCTTCATTATCTGGGGACTTACGTTGTTGTTCCTTGAAGAGGATGAAACTATTGACTACGGCTAAATCAATAAGATGGAAAAATAAGGTTTTCCACCACCTCATGCACTTCCGCTGCACATTGTAGGTGGCGAGGATCTGATCTGATCGATACACGGCATTCATGTACTGATTGTACATGTGGAAAACCCCTGGCTGCCGAACTTGAGTGGCATTCCAGGTACCACCGGTCTTTCTCTTCCGGTTCACCTGTGTGGTCTCATTTGCATTGCCGGCGGTGGTAATCATGGAGACAACCTTGTTGTCAATCCATTGCAATGCCAACACAGGTGCATCCCTAACCCAACGCATAGTTCCCGTAGGCTTACCTTTGCCCCACTCCTTGCCTTTCTTCAGACTTGCTGGGAAGTCCCTTCTGCTATCTATAATAGTACCGGTAAGAAGGGTTCCACGGTTAAACAAGTCTTTGGCAAGGGTCATAGATGTATAAAAGTTATCAATAAATAAATGATAGCCCTGGTCGAGATAGTTTTGCATAAGGCACAGGACAACATCGTACCCAAGGCCATTATTACTAACTTCCCGCCCTGCCTCCTTACCTATGTAGATGTTGAAATCCTGAACATAGGCATTGGAGCTATCGGCTAATACCCATAACTTTATGCCCCACTTAGTGGGCTTATCCTTGATATATTGTCAGATGCCCGACCTGTGTCGGGACTTCACCATGCGCTCATCAGTAGCGACATGTTGCCTCGGCTGGTGCAAGACTTGGCATCTTGTCTTAAAATACTGCACAAGAGCCTCTACTTTTCTTAAGTTATTACCAGCAGGCTCGTTTAGGGGGTCCACGATATGCAAAAAAGCCATAAGGGCTAAGAACGGCAACCTGGGCAGGATTGATCTAGCCCAGAGGCTGTGGAACAAAGTAGCCGTGCTCCAATATTTATCTACATCTCTCGCTACTTTAACTAACCCGAAATAAATTAATAAAGCCATGAGCCTATGGATCTCATCAGGTGTTGTTTCCCGCCAGCTTCCATCCGCGCATGTGTAACTTTTGAAGCCACCAGCAGCAATATGGATGTAAGCATAGGTGTTTGTATGCAAAACTATACTGTCGACCATTTCCTTTGTAAAGAATAGCTTGAAGAAATCAAAAGGTTTCACCATGCTATTTCTTAGGAGTGGGCCCTCAAGATGAATGCCCAGAGGTCGAGCAGGGGTAAACTAGGGATGGGGAAATTGTGCGGGATTACCTATATCGGGGTCATCATACGAAAGGAAATTCGCCAAAGCACTTGCAGCTGCCGGGGTCACAGGAGCACGAGCCGCAGGGCCTTTCCCCCGCTTTCCACCTCTTCCTTTCCCTTTTCCTATCTGGGGGACAGCAGTTAACCCTAACTACCACAGAACATAATTATCTCACTTACTTGTGGAACAATGGTCCTCTATCAATCCTTGGTTGTTACACTTCATCTGCCTTGAGGAAAGACCTGAAAAAAAAAAAGGGGTGGGGTACCTACCACTCACCCCTATCATCTCTTGAGAGATAACAGTATCTCTCAAGAGATGATAGACCCCACACTCAAGACAAAAAGGCATTAGTATGTGATAACAACAAGCAATATGTAAAATAAGTATAAAGACATATAAAAATGCTACTCTAATTTTTTTGGTTTGTTTTTTTCAATAACACAACGGTACTAACATTATATACAGTTCAACATTATGTACAGTTCTAGATCTTAGCTACCTTGCGGTTCATTTATCATTTATTTACCAAACTTATCTTGAAACTGCCACGAGTGAAACACTTCCCAACAGTTTCGTTCCCTTGTGACGTGCATGTGTAACCCCTGGCACTGGGGTGCACTGCAGGAGGTGTGCACAAAAAAGCGACCCCTTCCCTCCTGCACGCACACCCACCACACACTGCTTTTTCAGGTCCAAAAAAATTGGACTGTGGCTTAGATCAAATACACCCAAGGTACTAGGCCTAACTGATTCATTAGTGGGGGGCCTATCTACGACAGGGAGATCACAGATGTTACGAATAAGCTCCTCCCGGTAGGACCCCAATGAGTATTTGGCAGGTCGCCTAAGAGCTTCATTATCTGGGGACTTACGTTGTTGTTCCTTGAAGAGGATGAAACTATTGACTACGGCTAAATCAATAAGATGGAAAAATAAGGTTTTCCACCACCTCATGCACTTCCGCTGCACATTGTAGGTGGCGAGGATCTGATCTGATCGATACACGGCATTCATGTACTGATTGTACATGTGGAAAACCCCTGGCTGCCGAACTTGAGTGGCATTCCAGGTACCACCGGTCTTTCTCTTCCGGTTCACCTGTGTGGTCTCATTTGCATTGCCGGCGGTGGTAATCATGGAGACAACCTTGTTGTCAATCCATTGCAATGCCAACACAGGTGCATCCCTAACCCAACGCATAGTTCCCGTAGGCTTACCTTTGCCCCACTCCTTGCCTTTCTTCAGACTTGCTGGGAAGTCCCTTCTGCTATCTATAATAGTACCGGTAAGAAGGGTTCCACGGTTAAACAAGTCTTTGGCAAGGGTCATAGATGTATAAAAGTTATCAATAAATAAATGATAGCCCTGGTCGAGATAGTTTTGCATAAGGCACAGGACAACATCGTACCCAAGGCCATTATTACTAACTTCCCGCCCTGCCTCCTTACCTATGTAGATGTTGAAATCCTGAACATAGGCATTGGAGCTATCGGCTAATACCCATAACTTTATGCCCCACTTAGTGGGCTTATCCTTGATATATTGTCAGATGCCCGACCTGTGTCGGGACTTCACCATGCGCTCATCAGTAGCGACATGTTGCCTCGGCTGGTGCAAGACTTGGCATCTTGTCTTAAAATACTGCACAAGAGCCTCTACTTTTCTTAAGTTATTACCAGCAGGCTCGTTTAGGGGGTCCACGATATGCAAAAAAGCCATAAGGGCTAAGAACGGCAACCTGGGCAGGATTGATCTAGCCCAGAGGCTGTGGAACAAAGTAGCCGTGCTCCAATATTTATCTACATCTCTCGCTACTTTAACTAACCCGAAATAAATTAATAAAGCCATGAGCCTATGGATCTCATCAGGTGTTGTTTCCCGCCAGCTTCCATCCGCGCATGTGTAACTTTTGAAGCCACCAGCAGCAATATGGATGTAAGCATAGGTGTTTGTATGCAAAACTATACTGTCGACCATTTCCTTTGTAAAGAATAGCTTGAAGAAATCAAAAGGTTTCACCATGCTATTTCTTAGGAGTGGGCCCTCAAGATGAATGCCCAGAGGTCGAGCAGGGGTAAACTAGGGATGGGGAAATTGTGCGGGATTACCTATATCGGGGTCATCATACGAAAGGAAATTCGCCAAAGCACTTGCAGCTGCCGGGGTCACAGGAGCACGAGCCGCAGGGCCTTTCCCCCGCTTTCCACCTCTTCCTTTCCCTTTTCCTATCTGGGGGACAGCAGTTAACCCTAACTACCACAGAACATAATTATCTCACTTACTTGTGGAACAATGGTCCTCTATCAATCCTTGGTTGTTACACTTCATCTGCCTTGAGGAAAGACCTGAAAAAAAAAAAGGGGTGGGGTACCTACCACTCACCCCTATCATCTCTTGAGAGATAACAGTATCTCTCAAGAGATGATAGACCCCACACTCAAGACAAAAAGGCATTAGTATGTGATAACAACAAGCAATATGTAAAATAAGTATAAAGACATATAAAAATGCTACTCTAATTTTTTTGGTTTGTTTTTTTCAATAACACAACGGTACTAACATTATATACAGTTCAACATTATGTACAGTTCTAGATCTTAGCTACCTTGCGGTTCATTTATCATTTATTTACCAAACTTATCTTGAAACTGCCACGAGTGAAACACTTCCCAACAGTTTCGTTCCCTTGTGACGTGCATGTGTAACCCCTGGCACTGGGGTGCACTGCAGGAGGTGTGCACAAAAAAGCGACCCCTTCCCTCCTGCACGCACACCCACCACACACTGCTTTTTCAGGTCCAAAAAAATTGGACTGTGGCTTAGATCAAATGCACCCAAGGTACTAGGCCTAACTGATTCATTAGTGGGGGGCCTATCTACGACAGGGAGATCACAGATGTTACGAATAAGCTCCTCCCGGTAGGACCCCAATGAGTATTTGGCAGGTCGCCTAAGAGCTTCATTATCTGGGAACTTACGTTGTTGTTCCTTGAAGAGGATGAAACTATTGATTACGGCTAAATCAATAAGATGGAAAAATAAGGTTTTCCACCACCTCATGCACTTCCGCTGTACATTGTGGGTGGCGAGGATCTGATCTGATCGATACACGGCATTCATGTACTGATTGTACATGTGGAAAACACCTGGCTGCCGAACTTGAGTGGCATTCCAGGTACCACCGGTCTTTCTCTTCCGGTTCACCTGTGTGGTCTCATTTGCATTGCGGGCGGTGGTAATCATGGAGACAACCTTCTTGTCAATCCATTGCAATGCCAACACAGGTGCATCCCTAACCCAACGCATAGTTCCCGTAGGCTTACCTTTGCCCCACTCCTTGCCTTTCTTCAGACTTGCTGGGAAGTCCCTTCTGCTATCTATAATAGTACCGGTAAGAAGGGTTCCACGGTTAAACAAGTCTTTGGCAAGGGTCATAGATGTATAAAAGTTATCAATAAATAAATGATAGCCCTGGTCGAGATAGTTTTGCATAAGGCACAGGACAACATCGTACCCAAGGCCATTATTACTAACTTCCCGCCCTGCCTCCTTACCTATGTAGATGTTGAAATCCTGAACATAGGCATTGGAGCTATCGGCTAATACCCATAACTTTATGCCCCACTTAGTGGGCTTATCCTTGATATATTGTCAGATGCCCGACCTGTGTCGGGACTTCACCATGCGCTCATCAGTAGCGACATGTTGCCTCGGCTGGTGCAAGACTTGGCATCTTGTCTTAAAATACTGCACAAGAGCCTCTACTTTTCTTAAGTTATTACCAGCAGGCTCGTTTAGGGGGTCCACGATATGCAAAAAAGCCATAAGGGCTAAGAACGGCAACCTGGGCAGGATTGATCTAGCCCAGAGGCTGTGGAACAAAGTAGCCGTGCTCCAATATTTATCTACATCTCTCGCTACTTTAACTAACCCGAAATAAATTAATAAAGCCATGAGCCTATGGATCTCATCAGGTGTTGTTTCCCGCCAGCTTCCATCCGCGCATGTGTAACTTTTGAAGCCACCAGCAGCAATATGGATGTAAGCATAGGTGTTTGTATGCAAAACTATACTGTCGACCATTTCCTTTGTAAAGAATAGCTTGAAGAAATCAAAAGGTTTCACCATGCTATTTCTTAGGAGTGGGCCCTCAAGATGAATGCCCAGAGGTCGAGCAGGGGTAAACTAGGGATGGGGAAATTGTGCGGGATTACCTATATCGGGGTCATCATACGAAAGGAAAGGCGCCAAAGCACTTGCAGCTGCCGGGGTCACAGGAGCACGAGCCGCAGGGCCTTTCCCCCGCTTTCCACCTCTTCCTTTCCCTTTTCCTATCTGGGGGACAGCAGTTAACCCTAACTACCACAGAACATAATTATCTCACTTACTTGTGGAACAATGGTCCTCTATCAATCCTTGGTTGTTACACTTCATCTGCCTTGAGGAAAGACCTGAAAAAAAAAAAGGGGTGGGGTACCTACCACTCACCCCTATCATCTCTTGAGAGATAACAGTATCTCTCAAGAGATGATAGACCCCACACTCAAGACAAAAAGGCATTAGTATGTGATAACAACAAGCAATATGTAAAATAAGTATAAAGACATATAAAAATGCTACTCTAATTTTTTTGGTTTGTTTTTTTCAATAACACAACGGTACTAACATTATATACAGTTCAACATTATGTACAGTTCTAGATCTTAGCTACCTTGCGGTTCATTTATCATTTATTTACCAAACTTATCTTGAAACTGCCACGAGTGAAACACTTCCCAACAGTTTCGTTCCCTTGTGACGTGCATGTGTAACCCCTGGCACTGGGGTGCACTGCAGGAGGTGTGCACAAAAAAGCGACCCCTTCCCTCCCGCACGCACACCCACCACACACTGCTTTTTCAGGTCCAAAAAAATTGGACTGTGGCTTAGATCAAATGCACCCAAGGTACTAGGCCTAACTGATTCATTAGTGGGGGGCCTATCTACGACAGGGAGATCACAGATGTTACGAATAAGCTCCTCCCGGTAGGACCCCAATGAGTATTTGGCAGGTCGCCTAAGAGCTTCATTATCTGGGAACTTACGTTGTTGTTCCTTGAAGAGGATGAAACTATTGATTACGGCTAAATCAATAACATGGAAAAATAAGGTTTTCCACCACCTCATGCACTTCCGCTGTACATTGTGGGTGGCGAGGATCTGATCTGATCGATACACGGCATTCATGTACTGATTGTACATGTGGAAAACCCCTGGCTGCCGAACTTGAGTGGCATTCCAGGTACCACCGGTCTTTCTCTTCCGGTTCACCTGTGTGGTCTCATTTGCATTGCCGGCGGTGGTAATCATGGAGACAACCTTGTTGTCAATCCATTGCAATGCCAACACAGGTGCATCCCTAACCCAACGCATAGTTCCCGTAGGCTTACCTTTGCCCCACTCCTTGCCTTTCTTCAGACTTGCTGGGAAGTCCCTTCTGCTATCTATAATAGTACCGGTAAGAAGGGTTCCACGGTTAAACAAGTCTTTGGCAAGGGTCATAGATGTATAAAAGTTATCAATAAATAAATGATAGCCCTGGTCGAGATAGTTTTGCATAAGGCACAGGACAACATCGTACCCAAGGCCATTATTACTAACTTCCCGCCCTGCCTCCTTACCTATGTAGATGTTGAAATCCTGAACATAGGCATTGGAGCTATCGGCTAATACCCATAACTTTATGCCCCACTTAGTGGGCTTATCCTTGATATATTGTCAGATGCCCGACCTGTGTCGGGACTTCACCATGCGCTCATCAGTAGCGACATGTTGCCTCGGCTGGTGCAAGACTTGGCATCTTGTCTTAAAATACTGCACAAGAGCCTCTACTTTTCTTAAGTTATTACCAGCAGGCTCGTTTAGGGGGTCCACGATATGCAAAAAAGCCATAAGGGCTAAGAACGGCAACCTGGGCAGGATTGATCTAGCCCAGAGGCTGTGGAACAAAGTAGCCGTGCTCCAATATTTATCTACATCTCCCGCTACTTTAACTAACCCGAAATAAATTAATAAAGCCATGAGCCTATGGATCTCATCAGGTGTTGTTTCCCGCCAGCTTCCATCCGCGCATGTGTAACTTTTGAAGCCACCAGCAGCAATATGGATGTAAGCATAGGTGTTTGTATGCAAAACTATACTGTCGACCATTTCCTTTGTAAAGAATAGCTTGAAGAAATCAAAAGGTTTCACCATGCTATTTCTTAGGAGTGGGCCCTCAAGATGAATGCCCAGAGGTCGAGCAGGGGTAAACTAGGGATGGGGAAATTGTGCGGGATTACCTATATCGGGGTCATCATACGAAAGGAAAGGCGCCAAAGCACTTGCAGCTGCCGGGGTCGCAGGAGCACGAGCCGCAGGGCCTTTCCCCCGCTTTCCACCTCTTCCTTTCCCTTTTCCTATCTGGGGGACAGCAGTTAACCCTAACTACCACAGAACATAATTATCTCACTTACTTGTGGAACAATGGTCCTCTATCAATCCTTGGTTGTTACACTTCATCTGCCTTGAGGAAAGACCTGAAAAAAAAAAAGGGGTGGGGTACCTACCACTCACCCCTATCATCTCTTCAGAGATAACAGTATCTCTCAAGAGATGATAGACCCCACACTCAAGACAAAAAGGCATTAGTATGTGATAACAACAAGCAATATGTAAAATAAGTATAAAGACATATAAAAATGCTACTCTAATTTTTTTGGTTTGTTTTTTTCAAGAACACAACGGTACTAACATTATATACAGTTCAACATTATGTACAGTTCTAGATCTTAGCTACCTTGCGGTTCATTTATCATTTATTTACCAAACTTATCTTGAAACTGCCACGAGTGAAACACTTCCCAACAGTTTCGTTCCCTTGTGACGTGCATGTGTAACCCCTGGCACTGGGGTGCACTGCAGGAGGTGTGCACAAAAAAGCGACCCCTTCCCTCCCGCACGCACACCCACCACACACTGCTTTTTCACGTCCAAAAAAATTGGACTGTGGCTTAGATCAAATGCACCCAAGGTACTAGGCCTAACTGATTCATTAGTGGGGGGCCTATCTACGACAGGGAGATCACAGATGTTACGAATAAGCTCCTCCCGGTAGGACCCCAATGAGTATTTGGCAGGTCGCCTAAGAGCTTCATTATCTGGGAACTTACGTTGTTGTTCCTTGAAGAGGATGAAACTATTGATTACGGCTAAATCAATAAGATGGAAAAATAAGGTTTTCCACCACCTCATGCACTTCCGCTGTACATTGTGGGTGGCGAGGATCTGATCTGATCGATACACGGCATTCATGTACTGATTGTACATGTGGAAAACCCCTGGCTGCCGAACTTGAGTGGCATTCCAGGTACCACCGGTCTTTCTCTTCCGGTTCACCTGTGTGGTCTCATTTGCATTGCCGGCGGTGGTAATCATGGAGACAACCTTGTTGTCAATCCATTGCAATGCCAACACAGGTGCATCCCTAACCCAACGCATAGTTCCCGTAGGCTTACCTTTGCCCCACTCCTTGCCTTTCTTCAGACTTGCTGGGAAGTCCCTTCTGCTATCTATAATAGTACCGGTAAGAAGGGTTCCACGGTTAAACAAGTCTTTGGCAAGGGTCATAGATGTATAAAAGTTATCAATAAATAAATGATAGCCCTGGTCGAGATAGTTTTGCATAAGGCACAGGACAACATCGTACCCAAGGCCATTATTACTAACTTCCCGCCCTGCCTCCTTACCTATGTAGATGTTGAAATCCTGAACATAGGCATTGGAGCTATCGGCTAATACCCATAACTTTATGCCCCACTTAGTGGGCTTATCCTTGATATATTGTCAGATGCCCGACCTGTGTCGGGACTTCACCATGCGCTCATCAGTAGCGACATGTTGCCTCGGCTGGTGCAAGACTTGGCATCTTGTCTTAAAATACTGCACAAGAGCCTCTACTTTTCTTAAGTTATTACCAGCAGGCTCGTTTAGGGGGTCCACGATATGCAAAAAAGCCATAAGGGCTAAGAACGGCAACCTGGGCAGGATTGATCTAGCCCAGAGGCTGTGGAACAAAGTAGCCGTGCTCCAATATTTATCTACATCTCCCGCTACTTTAACTAACCCGAAATAAATTAATAAAGCCATGAGCCTATGGATCTCATCAGGTGTTGTTTCCCGCCAGCTTCCATCCGCGCATGTGTAACTTTTGAAGCCACCAGCAGCAATATGGATGTAAGCATAGGTGTTTGTATGCAAAACTATACTGTCGACCATTTCCTTTGTAAAGAATAGCTTGAAGAAATCAAAAGGTTTCACCATGCTATTTCTTAGGAGTGGGCCCTCAAGATGAATGCCCAGAGGTCGAGCAGGGGTAAACTAGGGATGGGGAAATTGTGCGGGATTACCTATATCGGGGTCATCATACGAAAGGAAAGGCGCCAAAGCACTTGCAGCTGCCGGGGTCGCAGGAGCACGAGCCGCAGGGCCTTTCCCCCGCTTTCCACCTCTTCCTTTCCCTTTTCCTATCTGGGGGACAGCAGTTAACCCTAACTACCACAGAACATAATTATCTCACTTACTTGTGGAACAATGGTCCTCTATCAATCCTTGGTTGTTACACTTCATCTGCCTTGAGGAAAGACCTGAAAAAAAAAAAGGGGTGGGGTACCTACCACTCACCCCTATCATCTCTTGAGAGATAACAGTATCTCTCAAGAGATGATAGACCCCACACTCAAGACAAAAAGGCATTAGTATGTGATAACAACAAGCAATATGTAAAATAAGTATAAAGACATATAAAAATGCTACTCTAATTTTTTTGGTTTGTTTTTTTCAATAACACAACGGTACTAACATTATATACAGTTCAACATTATGTACAGTTCTAGATCTTAGCTACCTTGCGGTTCATTTATCATTTATTTACCAAACTTATCTTGAAACTGCCACGAGTGAAACACTTCCCAACAGTTTCGTTCCCTTGTGACGTGCATGTGTAACCCCTGGCACTGGGGTGCACTGCAGGAGGTGTGCACAAAAAAGCGACCCCTTCCCTCCCGCACGCACACCCACCACACACTGCTTTTTCACGTCCAAAAAAATTGGACTGTGGCTTAGATCAAATGCACCCAAGGTACTAGGCCTAACTGATTCATTAGTGGGGGGCCTATCTACGACAGGGAGATCACAGATGTTACGAATAAGCTCCTCCCGGTAGGACCCCAATGAGTATTTGGCAGGTCGCCTAAGAGCTTCATTATCTGGGAACTTACGTTGTTGTTCCTTGAAGAGGATGAAACTATTGATTACGGCTAAATCAATAAGATGGAAAAATAAGGTTTTCCACCACCTCATGCACTTCCGCTGTACATTGTGGGTGGCGAGGATCTGATCTGATCGATACACGGCATTCATGTACTGATTGTACATGTGGAAAACCCCTGGCTGCCGAACTTGAGTGGCATTCCAGGTACCACCGGTCTTTCTCTTCCGGTTCACCTGTGTGGTCTCATTTGCATTGCCGGCGGTGGTAATCATGGAGACAACCTTGTTGTCAATCCATTGCAATGCCAACACAGGTGCATCCCTAACCCAACGCATAGTTCCCGTAGGCTTACCTTTGCCCCACTCCTTGCCTTTCTTCAGACTTGCTGGGAAGTCCCTTCTGCTATCTATAATAGTACCGGTAAGAAGGGTTCCACGGTTAAACAAGTCTTTGGCAAGGGTCATAGATGTATAAAAGTTATCAATAAATAAATGATAGCCCTGGTCGAGATAGTTTTGCATAAGGCACAGGACAACATCGTACCCAAGGCCATTATTACTAACTTCCCGCCCTGCCTCCTTACCTATGTAGATGTTGAAATCCTGAACATAGGCATTGGAGCTATCGGCTAATACCCATAACTTTATGCCCCACTTAGTGGGCTTATCCTTGATATATTGTCAGATGCCCGACCTGTGTCGGGACTTCACCATGCGCTCATCAGTAGCGACATGTTGCCTCGGCTGGTGCAAGACTTGGCATCTTGTCTTAAAATACTGCACAAGAGCCTCTACTTTTCTTAAGTTATTACCAGCAGGCTCGTTTAGGGGGTCCACGATATGCAAAAAAGCCATAAGGGCTAAGAACGGCAACCTGGGCAGGATTGATCTAGCCCAGAGGCTGTGGAACAAAGTAGCCGTGCTCCAATATTTATCTACATCTCCCGCTACTTTAACTAACCCGAAATAAATTAATAAAGCCATGAGCCTATGGATCTCATCAGGTGTTGTTTCCCGCCAGCTTCCATCCGCGCATGTGTAACTTTTGAAGCCACCAGCAGCAATATGGATGTAAGCATAGGTGTTTGTATGCAAAACTATACTGTCGACCATTTCCTTTGTAAAGAATAGCTTGAAGAAATCAAAAGGTTTCACCATGCTATTTCTTAGGAGTGGGCCCTCAAGATGAATGCCCAGAGGTCGAGCAGGGGTAAACTAGGGATGGGGAAATTGTGCGGGATTACCTATATCGGGGTCATCATACGAAAGGAAAGGCGCCAAAGCACTTGCAGCTGCCGGGGTCGCAGGAGCACGAGCCGCAGGGCCTTTCCCCCGCTTTCCACCTCTTCCTTTCCCTTTTCCTATCTGGGGGACAGCAGTTAACCCTAACTACCACAGAACATAATTATCTCACTTACTTGTGGAACAATGGTCCTCTATCAATCCTTGGTTGTTACACTTCATCTGCCTTGAGGAAAGACCTGAAAAAAAAAAAGGGGTGGGGTACCTACCACTCACCCCTATCATCTCTTGAGAGATAACAGTATCTCTCAAGAGATGATAGACCCCACACTCAAGACAAAAAGGCATTAGTATGTGATAACAACAAGCAATATGTAAAATAAGTATAAAGACATATAAAAATGCTACTCTAATTTTTTTGGTTTGTTTTTTTCAATAACACAACGGTACTAACATTATATACAGTTCAACATTATGTACAGTTCTAGATCTTAGCTACCTTGCGGTTCATTTATCATTTATTTACCAAACTTATCTTGAAACTGCCACGAGTGAAACACTTCCCAACAGTTTCGTTCCCTTGTGACGTGCATGTGTAACCCCTGGCACTGGGGTGCACTGCAGGAGGTGTGCACAAAAAAGCGACCCCTTCCCTCCCGCACGCACACCCACCACACACTGCTTTTTCACGTCCAAAAAAATTGGACTGTGGCTTAGATCAAATGCACCCAAGGTACTAGGCCTAACTGATTCATTAGTGGGGGGCCTATCTACGACAGGGAGATCACAGATGTTACGAATAAGCTCCTCCCGGTAGGACCCCAATGAGTATTTGGCAGGTCGCCTAAGAGCTTCATTATCTGGGAACTTACGTTGTTGTTCCTTGAAGAGGATGAAACTATTGATTACGGCTAAATCAATAAGATGGAAAAATAAGGTTTTCCACCACCTCATGCACTTCCGCTGTACATTGTGGGTGGCGAGGATCTGATCTGATCGATACACGGCATTCATGTACTGATTGTACATGTGGAAAACCCCTGGCTGCCGAACTTGAGTGGCATTCCAGGTACCACCGGTCTTTCTCTTCCGGTTCACCTGTGTGGTCTCATTTGCATTGCCGGCGGTGGTAATCATGGAGACAACCTTGTTGTCAATCCATTGCAATGCCAACACAGGTGCATCCCTAACCCAACGCATAGTTCCCGTAGGCTTACCTTTGCCCCACTCCTTGCCTTTCTTCAGACTTGCTGGGAAGTCCCTTCTGCTATCTATAATAGTACCGGTAAGAAGGGTTCCACGGTTAAACAAGTCTTTGGCAAGGGTCATAGATGTATAAAAGTTATCAATAAATAAATGATAGCCCTGGTCGAGATAGTTTTGCATAAGGCACAGGACAACATCGTACCCAAGGCCATTATTACTAACTTCCCGCCCTGCCTCCTTACCTATGTAGATGTTGAAATCCTGAACATAGGCATTGGAGCTATCGGCTAATACCCATAACTTTATGCCCCACTTAGTGGGCTTATCCTTGATATATTGTCAGATGCCCGACCTGTGTCGGGACTTCACCATGCGCTCATCAGTAGCGACATGTTGCCTCGGCTGGTGCAAGACTTGGCATCTTGTCTTAAAATACTGCACAAGAGCCTCTACTTTTCTTAAGTTATTACCAGCAGGCTCGTTTAGGGGGTCCACGATATGCAAAAAAGCCATAAGGGCTAAGAACGGCAACCTGGGCAGGATTGATCTAGCCCAGAGGCTGTGGAACAAAGTAGCCGTGCTCCAATATTTATCTACATCTCCCGCTACTTTAACTAACCCGAAATAAATTAATAAAGCCATGAGCCTATGGATCTCATCAGGTGTTGTTTCCCGCCAGCTTCCATCCGCGCATGTGTAACTTTTGAAGCCACCAGCAGCAATATGGATGTAAGCATAGGTGTTTGTATGCAAAACTATACTGTCGACCATTTCCTTTGTAAAGAATAGCTTGAAGAAATCAAAAGGTTTCACCATGCTATTTCTTAGGAGTGGGCCCTCAAGATGAATGCCCAGAGGTCGAGCAGGGGTAAACTAGGGATGGGGAAATTGTGCGGGATTACCTATATCGGGGTCATCATACGAAAGGAAAGGCGCCAAAGCACTTGCAGCTGCCGGGGTCGCAGGAGCACGAGCCGCAGGGCCTTTCCCCCGCTTTCCACCTCTTCCTTTCCCTTTTCCTATCTGGGGGACAGCAGTTAACCCTAACTACCACAGAACATAATTATCTCACTTACTTGTGGAACAATGGTCCTCTATCAATCCTTGGTTGTTACACTTCATCTGCCTTGAGGAAAGACCTGAAAAAAAAAAAAGGGGTGGGGTACCTACCACTCACCCCTATCGTCTCTTGAGAGATAACAGTATCTCTCAAGAGATGATAGACCCCACACTCAAGACAAAAAGGCATTAGTATGTGATAACAACAAGCAATATGTAAAATAAGTATAAAGACATATAAAAATGCGACTCTAATTTTTTGGTTTGTTTTTTTCAATAACACAACGGTACTAACATTATATACAGTTCAACATTATGTACAGTTCTAGATCTTAGCTACCTTGCGGTTCATTTATCATTTATTTACCAAACTTATCTTGAAACTGCCACGAGTGAAACACTTCCCAACAGTTTCGTTCCCTTGTGACGTGCATGTGTAACCCCTGGCACTGGGGTGCACTGCAGGAGGTGTGCACAAAAAAGCGACCCCTTCCCTCCCGCACGCACACCCACCACACACTGCTTTTTCACGTCCAAAAAAATTGGACTGTGGCTTAGATCAAATGCACCCAAGGTACTAGGCCTAACTGATTCATTAGTGGGGGGCCTATCTACGACAGGGAGATCACAGATGTTACGAATAAGCTCCTCCCGGTAGGACCCCAATGAGTATTTGGCAGGTCGCCTAAGAGCTTCATTATCTGGGAACTTACGTTGTTGTTCCTTGAAGAGGATGAAACTATTGATTACGGCTAAATCAATAAGATGGAAAAATAAGGTTTTCCACCACCTCATGCACTTCCGCTGTACATTGTGGGTGGCGAGGATCTGATCTGATCGATACACGGCATTCATGTACTGATTGTACATGTGGAAAACCCCTGGCTGCCGAACTTGAGTGGCATTCCAGGTACCACCGGTCTTTCTCTTCCGGTTCACCTGTGTGGTCTCATTTGCATTGCCGGCGGTGGTAATCATGGAGACAACCTTGTTGTCAATCCATTGCAATGCCAACACAGGTGCATCCCTAACCCAACGCATAGTTCCCGTAGGCTTACCTTTGCCCCACTCCTTGCCTTTCTTCAGACTTGCTGGGAAGTCCCTTCTGCTATCTATAATAGTACCGGTAAGAAGGGTTCCACGGTTAAACAAGTCTTTGGCAAGGGTCATAGATGTATAAAAGTTATCAATAAATAAATGATAGCCCTGGTCGAGATAGTTTTGCATAAGGCACAGGACAACATCGTACCCAAGGCCATTATTACTAACTTCCCGCCCTGCCTCCTTACCTATGTAGATGTTGAAATCCTGAACATAGGCATTGGAGCTATCGGCTAATACCCATAACTTTATGCCCCACTTAGTGGGCTTATCCTTGATATATTGTCAGATGCCCGACCTGTGTCGGGACTTCACCATGCGCTCATCAGTAGCGACATGTTGCCTCGGCTGGTGCAAGACTTGGCATCTTGTCTTAAAATACTGCACAAGAGCCTCTACTTTTCTTAAGTTATTACCAGCAGGCTCGTTTAGGGGGTCCACGATATGCAAAAAAGCCATAAGGGCTAAGAACGGCAACCTGGGCAGGATTGATCTAGCCCAGAGGCTGTGGAACAAAGTAGCCGTGCTCCAATATTTATCTACATCTCCCGCTACTTTAACTAACCCGAAATAAATTAATAAAGCCATGAGCCTATGGATCTCATCAGGTGTTGTTTCCCGCCAGCTTCCATCCGCGCATGTGTAACTTTTGAAGCCACCAGCAGCAATATGGATGTAAGCATAGGTGTTTGTATGCAAAACTATACTGTCGACCATTTCCTTTGTAAAGAATAGCTTGAAGAAATCAAAAGGTTTCACCATGCTATTTCTTAGGAGTGGGCCCTCAAGATGAATGCCCAGAGGTCGAGCAGGGGTAAACTAGGGATGGGGAAATTGTGCGGGATTACCTATATCGGGGTCATCATACGAAAGGAAAGGCGCCAAAGCACTTGCAGCTGCCGGGGTCGCAGGAGCACGAGCCGCAGGGCCTTTCCCCCGCTTTCCACCTCTTCCTTTCCCTTTTCCTATCTGGGGGACAGCAGTTAACCCTAACTACCACAGAACATAATTATCTCACTTACTTGTGGAACAATGGTCCTCTATCAATCCTTGGTTGTTACACTTCATCTGCCTTGAGGAAAGACCTGAAAAAAAAAAAAGGGGTGGGGTACCTACCACTCACCCCTATCGTCTCTTGAGAGATAACAGTATCTCTCAAGAGATGATAGACCCCACACTCAAGACAAAAAGGCATTAGTATGTGATAACAACAAGCAATATGTAAAATAAGTATAAAGACATATAAAAATGCTACTCTAATTTTTTTGGTTTGTTTTTTGCAATAACACAACGGTACTAACATTATATACAGTTCAACATTATGTACAGTTCTAGATCTTAGCTACCTTGCGGTTCATTTATCATTTATTTACCAAACTTATCTTGAAACTGCCACGAGTGAAACACTTCCCAACAGTTTCGTTCCCTTGTGACGTGCATGTGTAACCCCTGGCACTGGGGTGCACTGCAGGAGGTGTGCACAAAAAAGCGACCCCTTCCCTCCCGCACGCACACCCACCACACACTGCTTTTTCACGTCCAAAAAAATTGGACTGTGGCTTAGATCAAATGCACCCAAGGTACTAGGCCTAACTGATTCATTAGTGGGGGGCCTATCTACGACAGGGAGATCACAGATGTTACGAATAAGCTCCTCCCGGTAGGACCCCAATGAGTATTTGGCAGGTCGCCTAAGAGCTTCATTATCTGGGAACTTACGTTGTTGTTCCTTGAAGAGGATGAAACTATTGATTACGGCTAAATCAATAAGATGGAAAAATAAGGTTTTCCACCACCTCATGCACTTCCGCTGTACATTGTGGGTGGCGAGGATCTGATCTGATCGATACACGGCATTCATGTACTGATTGTACATGTGGAAAACCCCTGGCTGCCGAACTTGAGTGGCATTCCAGGTACCACCGGTCTTTCTCTTCCGGTTCACCTGTGTGGTCTCATTTGCATTGCCGGCGGTGGTAATCATGGAGACAACCTTGTTGTCAATCCATTGCAATGCCAACACAGGTGCATCCCTAACCCAACGCATAGTTCCCGTAGGCTTACCTTTGCCCCACTCCTTGCCTTTCTTCAGACTTGCTGGGAAGTCCCTTCTGCTATCTATAATAGTACCGGTAAGAAGGGTTCCACGGTTAAACAAGTCTTTGGCAAGGGTGATAGATGTATAAAAGTTATCAATAAATAAATGATAGCCCTGGTCGAGATAGTTTTGCATAAGGCACAGGACAACATCGTACCCAAGGCCATTATTACTAACTTCCCGCCCTGCCTCCTTACCTATGTAGATGTTGAAATCCTGAACATAGGCATTGGAGCTATCGGCTAATACCCATAACTTTATGCCCCACTTAGTGGGCGTATCCTTGATATATTGTCAGATGCCCGACCTGTGTCGGGACTTCACCATGCGCTCATCAGTAGCGACATGTTGCCTCGGCTGGTGCAAGACTTGGCATCTTGTCTTAAAATACTGCACAAGAGCCTCTACTTTTCTTAAGTTATTACCAGCAGGCTCGTTTAGGGGGTCCACGATATGCAAAAAAGCCATAAGGGCTAAGAACGGCAACCTGGGCAGGATTGATCTAGCCCAGAGGCTGTGGAACAAAGTAGCCGTGCTCCAATATTTATCTACATCTCCCGCTACTTTAACTAACCCGAAATAAATTAATAAAGCCATGAGCCTATGGATCTCATCAGGTGTTGTTTCCCGCCAGCTTCCATCCGCGCATGTGTAACTTTTGAAGCCACCAGCAGCAATATGGATGTAAGCATAGGTGTTTGTATGCAAAACTATACTGTCGACCATTTCCTTTGTAAAGAATAGCTTGAAGAAATCAAAAGGTTTCACCATGCTATTTCTTAGGAGTGGGCCCTCAAGATGAATGCCCAGAGGTCGAGCAGGGGTAAACTAGGGATGGGGAAATTGTGCGGGATTACCTATATCGGGGTCATCATACGAAAGGAAAGGCGCCAAAGCACTTGCAGCTGCCGGGGTCGCAGGAGCACGAGCCGCAGGGCCTTTCCCCCGCTTTCCACCTCTTCCTTTCCCTTTTCCTATCTGGGGGACAGCAGTTAACCCTAACTACCACAGAACATAATTATCTCACTTACTTGTGGAACAATGGTCCTCTATCAATCCTTGGTTGTTACACTTCATCTGCCTTGAGGAAAGACCTGAAAAAAAAAAAGGGGTGGGGTACCTACCACTCACCCCTATCATCTCTTGAGAGATAACAGTATCTCTCAAGAGATGATAGACCCCACACTCAAGACAAAAAGGCATTAGTATGTGATAACAACAAGCAATATGTAAAATAAGTATAAAGACATATAAAAATGCTACTCTAATTTTTTTGGTTTGTTTTTTTCAATAACACAACGGTACTAACATTATATACAGTTCAACATTATGTACAGTTCTAGATCTTAGCTACCTTGCGGTTCATTTATCATTTATTTACCAAACTTATCTTGAAACTGCCACGAGTGAAACACTTCCCAACAGTTTCGTTCCCTTGTGACGTGCATGTGTAACCCCTGGCACTGGGGTGCACTGCAGGAGGTGTGCACAAAAAAGCCACCCCTTCCCTCCCGCACGCACACCCACCACACACTGCTTTTTCACGTCCAAAAAAATTGGACTGTGGCTTAGATCAAATGCACCCAAGGTACTAGGCCTAACTGATTCATTAGTGGGGGGCCTATCTACGACAGGGAGATCACAGATGTTACGAATAAGCTCCTCCCGGTAGGACCCCAATGAGTATTTGGCAGGTCGCCTAAGAGCTTCATTATCTGGGAACTTACGTTGTTGTTCCTTGAAGAGGATGAAACTATTGATTACGGCTAAATCAATAAGATGGAAAAATAAGGTTTTCCACCACCTCATGCACTTCCGCTGTACATTGTGGGTGGCGAGGATCTGATCTGATCGATACACGGCATTCATGTACTGATTGTACATGTGGAAAACCCCTGGCTGCCGAACTTGAGTGGCATTCCAGGTACCACCGGTCTTTCTCTTCCGGTTCACCTGTGTGGTCTCATTTGCATTGCCGGCGGTGGTAATCATGGAGACAACCTTGTTGTCAATCCATTGCAATGCCAACACAGGTGCATCCCTAACCCAACGCATAGTTCCCGTAGGCTTACCTTTGCCCCACTCCTTGCCTTTCTTCAGACTTGCTGGGAAGTCCCTTCTGCTATCTATAATAGTACCGGTAAGAAGGGTTCCACGGTTAAACAAGTCTTTGGCAAGGGTCATAGATGTATAAAAGTTATCAATAAATAAATGATAGCCCTGGTCGAGATAGTTTTGCATAAGGCACAGGACAACATCGTACCCAAGGCCATTATTTTTAACTTCCCGCCCTGCCTCCTTACCTATGTAGATGTTGAAATCCTGAACATAGGCATTGGAGCTATCGGCTAATACCCATAACTTTATGCCCCACTTAGTGGGCTTATCCTTGATATATTGTCAGATGCCCGACCTGTGTCGGGACTTCACCATGCGCTCATCAGTAGCGACATGTTGCCTCGGCTGGTGCAAGACTTGGCATCTTGTCTTAAAATACTGCACAAGAGCCTCTACTTTTCTTAAGTTATTACCAGCAGGCTCGTTTAGGGGGTCCACGATATGCAAAAAAGCCATAAGGGCTAAGAACGGCAACCTGGGCAGGATTGATCTAGCCCAGAGGCTGTGGAACAAAGTAGCCGTGCTCCAATATTTATCTACATCTCCCGCTACTTTAACTAACCCGAAATAAATTAATAAAGCCATGAGCCTATGGATCTCATCAGGTGTTGTTTCCCGCCAGCTTCCATCCGCGCATGTGTAACTTTTGAAGCCACCAGCAGCAATATGGATGTAAGCATAGGTGTTTGTATGCAAAACTATACTGTCGACCATTTCCTTTGTAAAGAATAGCTTGAAGAAATCAAAAGGTTTCACCATGCTATTTCTTAGGAGTGGGCCCTCAAGATGAATGCCCAGAGGTCGAGCAGGGGTAAACTAGGGATGGGGAAATTGTGCGGGATTACCTATATTGGGGTCATCATACGAAAGGAAAGGCGCCAAAGCACTTGCAGCTGCCGGGGTCGCAGGAGCACGAGCCGCAGGGCCTTTCCCCCGCTTTCCACCTCTTCCTTTCCCTTTTCCTATCTGGGGGACAGCAGTTAACCCTAACTACCACAGAACATAATTATCTCACTTACTTGTGGAACAATGGTCCTCTATCAATCCTTGGTTGTTACACTTCATCTGCCTTGAGGAAAGACCTGAAAAAAAAAAGGGATGGGGTACCTACCACTCACCCCTATCATCTCTTGAGAGATAACAGTATCTCTCAAGAGATGATAGACCCCACACTCAAGACAAAAAGGCATTAGTATGTGATAACAACAAGCAATATGTAAAATAAGTATAAAGACATATAAAAATGCTACTCTAATTTTTTTGGTTTGTTTTTTTCAATAACACAACGGTACTAACATTATATACAGTTCAACATTATGTACAGTTCTAGATCTTAGCTACCTTGGGGTTCATTTATCATTTATTTACCAAACTTATCTTGAAACTGCCACGAGTGAAACACTTCCCAACAGTTTCGTTCCCTTGTGACGTGCATGTGTAACCCCTGGCACTATGGTGCACTGCAGGAGGTGTGCACAAAAAAGCGACCCCTTCCCTCCCGCACGCACACCCACCACACACTGCTTTTTCACGTCCAAAAAAATTGGACTGTGGCTTAGATCAAATGCACCCAAGGTACTAGGCCTAACTGATTCATTAGTGGGGGGCCTATCTACGACAGGGAGATCACAGATGTTACGAATAAGCTCCTCCCGGTAGGACACCAATGAGTATTTGGCAGGTCGCCTAAGAGCTTCATTATCTGGGAACTTACGTTGTTGTTCCTTGAAGAGGATGAAACTATTGACTACGGCTAAATCAATAAGATGGAAAAATAAGGTTTTCCACCACCTTATGCACTTCCGCTGTACATTGTGGGTGGCGAGGATCTGATCTGATCGATACACGGCATTCATGTACTGATTGTACATGTGGAAAACCCCTGGCTGCCAAACTTGAGTGGCATTCCAGGTACCACCGGTCTTTCTCTTCCGGTTCACCTGTGTGGTCTCATTTGCATTGCCGGCGGTGGTAATCATGGAGACAACCTTGTTGTCAATCCATTGCAATGCCAACACAGGTGCATCCCTAACCCAACGCATAGTTCCCGTAGGCTTACCTTTGCCCCACTCCTTGCCTTTCTTCAGACTTGCTGGGAAGTCCCTTCTGCTATCTATAATAGTACCGGTAAGAAGGGTTCCACGGTTAAACAAGTCTTTGGCAAGGGTCATAGATGTATAA
>NC_090870.1:25542841-25545341 GCF_036669935.1 Montipora foliosa | reverse complement strand
GCTTAACTTAGTAACCCTAATGTATCACGAGGATTGTTAAAAGCAATGATGCAATGAGCATTCAGAGAGATACTGCGCAAAAGCTTTTCTGGCAGGAAGAGGTTCTGGGTCAAGTTGATGGAAGTCATGTTGCAGTGGTGAGAGAGACTTTTGTAAAGAGATCCAAAATGGAGAATGCCAGGACGACACGTTGGCGAAAATAATATTCTCAAGGATGCCTTCCTCAAATTGCATGTGATCGCCCATGTCCTTGAAGCATTCTTGCCACTATCTATAGCAGTAGACTATTTTCCTAATAGGTCTTTCAAAGAGCACATTTGCGTGTTGTAGCAGTTGTCTAGTAAACGTTCATAACTGGTAGTGAAAAAATGTTGTTCCAACGGTTGCTAAGAAGTGACGTCACATTCCTCCTGCTCAGGGCCATCATCACAGTCGATTTCCGGTTTGTTTGTGGTTTTTTCATGTGGAGAGTTTTTGCAATCAACACAGAAAAGTGCCTGTTCTTTATAGGGGTGGGATTTGATGCATCGGTCTTTTAGGAGGGTGGATTTCACATCAATATCAGCAAGCGCAGGACACTTGCCTTAATTCCTCATTTTCCCTCATCTTCATCAAAGCTATGGAGGCCTTGATATCTGTCAAGTTACCAGCAGATAAACGGTGGTTTATGCTAAAGTCGTCAAGCACGGTGGTTGGCCCTGCAAATTTATGTTGAGGTCCCTGTTAATGCAAACAAAAGTTTCTGTCGGAATTTCCACTAGTCAAGCTTGGTGATATTAAAGACGTCGCTGTCCACGTCTTGGATCAAAGGAGTTGTGGAGGAGAACTCGTTGCTGTGGCTTACCTGTTTGCTGCTGTCTGTGCTGTAACTCAGAGGATTATAGTGAAGTAAGCTTCTGCAAGTGTCTATTCGACACAGTTAACGGTCTGGAAATTGATTTGGAGGTCTGAAAAAGAAATCTAAATTCAGCAACAGCCAGCTCCCTTCTGCTTTACTTTTCAGAGGTGGCATTATTGATCGCAGTTTGGCATTCAAAAGTGCCTGAGTGCTACTGGGATATACAACATAAACAATGTCTTGAATTGTAGATTTAAGGAATGTTGTATATCCTTTCTGGTTCAGCCAGGTAAGACTCCTGGCATTGTGCCTGAGCGCTCCTGGGATATACAACATAACATTAATTTTGAGTCATAGATGTAAACAATGTTGTATATCCTTTCTGGGTCAGCCAGGTAGGATAATGGCATTCAATTGTCCCAGAGCGCTCCTGGGATATACAACATAGCAATACTTAAGGGATCGATTCAACCCAGACTGGGTCCCTACTTTGCATCTTGGGCATGACAAGCTAAAGGAATCCAACAAGACGAAAGAAAAGCAACAGCAGAGAGCTCAAAGGATTACAGAGAGGAGAAAACGCGAAAGAGAACATGAGGAGCAGGAAGCTATGAAAAGAAAAGCTGTAAAGGTGGATGAGCCTGGAAAGTGGATGAGGGAGAAACATCTGGAGAAACTGGCTCAGAGGAAGAGGAAGAGAAAGAAGACGAGCCAAACGATTACAGTCGATCGTGCAGCACTCAGATAGAGGAGTGTGACTTCATGTTCAGAACACAAAAACCGTGGCTGCCACAAAAATCCAATGTTTTTCAAGAAGATTACTGTGACGGAGATAACGAGAAATTGCGGTTTTATACTGGTTTTCCCTCCATGGAGATATTAAAGAAAACTTTCTCCTTCATGTCACCTCGTGTAACCAGACGTTGTCTTCTGCTGAGTAAATTTCAGGAGTTTGAGTTTCACTGTAATGGATGTCATTATCACCATTAATTTCCTGGCCAGATCGAGAACAAGTAACTACAAAGGACAATGCCAAGGTGTTTTAACGGTTCATTTGGTCTTAAAACAAGTGTGATCATCGACTGTTTTGAAATATTCATTGACAGACCATCGAGTCTATTGGCAATGGCCCAAACATTTTGAAATTACAAGAATCATAACACTGTCAAGAGGTACCTCAAGGTACCATTTCATTTGTGAGTGAGGCATGGGGTGGCCTTACATGTGACAAATTTCTGTCAGAAAACTGTGGATTTTTAAACAACTTAACCCCTGGGGATCTTGTCCTTGCAAACCGAGCATGTACTGTGCACGAACAAGTATGGTTTTGCCAAGTTGAACTCAACATCCCTGCATTCACAAAAGGTAAAAATCAGCTGGATCCTCTAGATGTTGAGAAAACTCGTAAAATTGCCAATGTCCGCATTCATGTGGAACATGTCATTGGCATCCTCAGACAGAAGTCAAAGCCCACTATCTACAGTCATTTTAACACATGCAATCAGGAGAGCCAAATTCCTTTGATTGATAGGATCGTGAGGGTGCGCAGTGCCCTGGTTAACCTTTGCCCTCCTATCTTGCCTTTTGATTAAAGAGTACAGCACTCTTGTGGAGGTTTCTTCCCGTTGGCACTAATTTTGTAATTTGTAATGTGTGGATCCA
>NC_090870.1:25525341-25535341 GCF_036669935.1 Montipora foliosa | reverse complement strand
TGTTCTTATTGGCCGCTGTTGTCAATTTCAGATTTCGGCCCGCAAGTAGAGCAGTTTGTTTTTCGTTTGTAACCATTGAGTGGTGAACAATTTAATTTAATTTAATTTTCAAAGAAAATATGTTGTCTGCAAATTACAAAATTAAACGATCAATTTGACTTGTAATTCATGGCTGTATCTTGCAAAATAAACATTGTACAAGTGAGAGTTTGATTCTCTGTTACATGTTCCACACTGAAAAGTCTGAAAACGCTTTGGCGATTTTTTACATGGCACTGATTTTATTCAACTTTATCAAATACATTCTGGTTAAAATTACAGCTTTTCAAAAATTACAGCAGTGCTTTCCATATTATTGCAAGACACTTAACCCTAACCCTAAATTGTTGTTGGAGATACTGTATTGTGTTATTGTTAACTTGATAAGTTCAGTTGCAGTGCTTTCGAAAAAAAAGATATGACTACTGTTCGGTGTTTTGGAACTCTGATACAAATCTGCAAGCTATGTATTATATTGGGCCGTTTATACGAGAGAAAATAAGCCACTGCTTACTCTGGTCGTGGCTTACATAAGGCGCGAACATCCTGTATAAATGGTACAAAATCTACCTTCACGGCTTTCTCAAGCCGCAGCTTATCCTGGCCTGGGAGTTAATACTCATATAAATAGTTCCTTTCGCGTATTATGTACACGCCGGCTTATTTTCTCTCTTATAAATGGCCCTGTTGACTGTTTCGTTGGCACTTAGCGATAGCTATTACTAGTGATTAAACATACCTCGATCTAAAATGTTCATCTTCTAGTGAAGCCATAATAATCGACTTTCTGTTGGATTGTTTATTGGGGTACACTATACTTGCCCCTTTAATTATTATTAATTGAGGTCGAGTTTAGTCTGGGCATTTATAAAGCCTGTATCACTCCTGTTGTTTCGAGATTTTTAGCCTACAGTTTATGTAGTATACATACATGATTAAGAAATGTAGCAGTAAAAGCATTTTTTGCAACAGGTTGTGTGTGATAATGAAATGGTGTTCAGGGGCATATTCTAGCAGGATGGCCTGGTTCTGTTCATGACTCTTGGATTTTACGAAACTCACTACTATGGCAAAACTCAGATGCTAAGTTCCCAGGTGACACTCACTTTCTTGGGGATGGTGGATATCCACTAACAGGGTACTGAAAAAGGAATTATTTTTTGTAACTTGATTGTAATCGAATGACTTGACAAACTCCTATTGCATTTAGATCTCTACTCCTCAAGCCATTTGACAGGGAGTGGGTGGGAAAATTGAAAAACCTTTCACCTTTGAAGGAATTGTTACTGGGCATTATTAAGCAAGAGACTAGTAATCCTGGTGGCTATACCTTTTACATCTATCAAAACCAATTTTGTTTTAATGGTAATTAACGTCATTCTATTGGTTTCTTTAGTTTATTTTTCCTCATTTATGACTAATTGTTAGACTGTTTCGCAGCTGAAATTAAGTCACACTAATAGAAGGGCAAGAGTTCAGTTGATCTCAGTCTCATCAGTAATGTTAAAGTACCATATGTAGAAAAGTTGAATTAATTTTTAATGAATCTATATCTATAAGTTTAGTACATAAATAATGTTATGTCAACTTCCTTGTTTCTACACTTTGTCAACAATCATCTGCAGATCTGTTACTGATGTTTTTTTTTTGCATTTCACTCAGACGGCTTATGGTCCCCTACAGGGATAATGGACACTTGACAAGGCAACAGAGCAAATTTAATGAAGCTCTGTCAAGCCAGCGCCAAGCACAGTATCTTAACCTGCTGAGTGTAAAGCACATGACCATTTTTATCATGGCAGCCTGTGTCTTACACAATTTTTTGTCTCATTAATGATGATTTTGATGAGGGGTACTTTCTTTGCGGGGATGATGATGACGATGATGATGACAGCGATGTTGATCACTCCTTAGGAAGAGTATGCAGGCAGAGCAGAAGAGAGTTCAAATCTGTTGTAATCTGAAACTCAGTTCACAGAAAATATATTTGTGCTTTGTGAAAATAATGTAAATTTGTGATCTACCCAGAGGCTGATTAGAAGGTGAATTTCAGTCCAGTCTGGAACCGACCTGAGTGAGCCAGGCTAAGATTTCAGCCAAGTCTCCAAGAGACGTTTGCAAATTATTACATGAGAATAATTTCAGTTTGGACTGCATATATTTTCTGAATCCCGGACTAAATTCTCTTCGTGTAATCACAAACGTCTTTTTAGGAGGATTTCTTGAGGAGGTTGAGCTGGAATCTTCGCCTGGCTAACCAAGCTGAAATTTGAGATGTTTATATGAAGAGAAATTTAGTCCAGGCTGCATTTATTTTATTTATTTGGTCTATTAAATAAAACAAAATGGTGACAATGGAATTAAGTTGGTGCTGAAAGCCGGACTGAAACTCGCTGTAATTGCAACAAAATTTCATCCCAGGCTGAAATTTGCCATGAAATCAGCTCTCCTAGTAGTGCTAGTAGTGTCTCTGGAAATTAATTGAGTGTAATGCTTTTTGTAAATATTAATGCTGCAATGAGAATGTATAAATTATGAGCTGATCGGTTGCAACGAAAAAAGTGGAGCAGCTCCAAAGGTTGTCCGTCTGTTCCGGAAAATTTCCGCTGGAACCACATGTTCCATTTGCATTTCAAACGGTTGAACCGGAAATTTTGGCTAATTGGAAAGCGTCCTTGTTTACACGTCGGGTCTCTTCTTTTTGCCATTAAAGCTTGCATTAGAATGCGAGAGTCAGTTACATGCACGCAGGAAAAAAGCAGGTGGGTAATGCCTTCATGTGTGAAGCAAATTCCCTACATTCCTGTTTGTGAAATGGAACTTCCCTCTCCCAAGAAACGCCATAGTACTTCCAGTGAACAGAGATCTGCTACCCCAGACCTCAGAGAAAGGGCAAATGTCCAAGCAACCACAGCAGAAGAACAGGCCAACTTTTTCGAAAGCATTTTAATCTGTGGGGTCAAACCAATCATTCCATGCATGCTGCTTTTGTACGTGTTGAAAACAAAACAATGCCAAAGCCATTAACAGAGATGTTCAGTAAAGAAAATTTGGAAGACACCTTGTGGGAATTACAGCCAAAGTCTTAAACAGCTTTTAATGAGCTCAAGATAAGTATCAAAGAAGCAGAAGCTCGAGGAAATAACAAGAGACGAGGCAGACAGCAAAGTGTGAATTGAGCAGAGAGCGGGATGATTGACTGCTTCAAAGTTTCAAAAAGCCTGATTAAGATTTGTTACCGTAGCGTCATGGCTTCTCAAATCCAGCAACAACACGGGGCATATCAATTGAGAGCAAAGGACAAGAAGCATATTTTTTAATTGCAGATCAGCACCTCAATTTGTCTGTAGCGGACAGTGGGCTACACATAAACGAGAAGTCGCCTTTCCTAGGTGCTTCACCTCATGGTCTTGTTTTTGTGAGTGCGGCGGGAAAGGACTATAGAAATTAAATGTCTATAGAAGTACAAGGATGCCCTTCTGGTTACTGCTGCAGCGGGCAGCAGTGTTTGTCTGAAATACGATGACGATGGGTTGACTTGTGGCTGAATACTGTTCATCGTTATTACTACCGAGTATAGTGCCAGTTGTTTGTAAACGGAGTGGAGTACTCTGATTTTATTGTCTGGTCTATAAAAGGACCTGTTTGTTCAGCGAATGTTGCCTGACACTGTCTTTTGGGGCAGAATGTTGACAAGGGAAATAATCTTCTACAAGAAAGGAGTTCTCCCGGATATTTTAGGACAATGGTACACACGTTCCAGTGCTCAGCCACGTCTTACTGAAGCAAAATCAACAGATAGTGACAAAGATGGACCCTGTTGCTTCTGACGACAGCACATTGAGGATAACCGACTAATTGGCTGTGACACGGTTGGATGCAAAATCCAGTGGTTTCACATGTCCTGTGTTGGACTCACAACAGAGCCTGATGGTGAATGGTTTTGCCCCTGTGTGTGCAAAATTGTTTCCAACCCCCTTTGTGGAGGAAGTTAATTGTTCATGAATCATAATGTTTTATTCATCGTGCTAGAAAAGGTCTAAAATATTTAATCACAACGTACAATGGACTCTGATGGATTAGTAAGTGCAAAGAAGATTATTGCAATTTTGTCTATTGGAGCCAAATGATCTTGCCGAGCTGTCACTAGCTGTATAGGGAGTATTTCTTGTAAAATAGTGTACTTTCTGCATGCATGACCAACTACTCTTTCCACATGAATTCTTACATTAGCAATTTTCCTGGTCTCCTCTACTTCCTTTGCAGACAGCTGCTTTTTGCCTCTGGTAAATGCCGGTATATGAAGGCGACCTTGGTAAAAACCCACACAGTCAGCTAAATCAAAGCTGCCTATCAGCATGCACATGTCAACAGACCAGAGTGTTCAGTAAGACATTTGTCACTGGCTCTCCCACTCCATGCCTTTGATATGAATGAGATAACACCTTGTGGTGTTACACCTATGAGAAACTTAACAGTATTGTGATGTTTATAGTTAGACCATGTAATTGCCCTAGCAATTAAGCTAGATGGTCTGTCTATTAATATCTCAAAGCAGTCAATGCTGACTGCAACTTTTTGGCCAAAGTTGCGTTGGAAAACCACAGGCAATAGTGGCTTGCACTTCCTCATGCTTGAGCCACTGGATTAAAAAATGAAAGCTAACATACATTACATGTATCCACCTGTCAAATACTGTGTGCAGTTGGCACAGATATAATATATAGGTTTAGCCAAGCCTAAAAGCGGAGCTCCCTGGTTATTTATTCTAACTGCCTGTAGGGTTAGTGAAAATAAAAGGGTTCGAATTGTCCGTGTTTTGATGTTTCCAGTTGCTGCTTTAATAATTAAATCATTTTCTTTGCTTTCTTCTATGGAAAAATCCATTGCCTAACTGGTGAATCCCAGATTACATTTCACGCTAAAAACTGATATCGCACGAATCACGAAGTGATGAGTACTATATCAGTTTTTTGAGTGAAATTTACTTCATTCTTAAGGGAAAAAGATGTTTTCCCTTTCGTGTAGATACCATATATCTAAAACCACAACACTGTATAGAGAATTATTGCTTCCCGTGATGCCTATTTCACGCACGAGTATAAAATCATTCAGTTTTTTTAGGTATGTATAGTTACGTCAATTTTATTTCTTCGATAGTTGTACGTTTGACAAAAAATAGTCTTTTATTTTGTATTTTTTATTTTGATTTTTATTAATGAAAAAGAGTATTAATAATTTTGTAGATTGCAAATTAGACTTCAGATTGCTGTAAAAGAAATACAACTTATCAGTTCTTACGAGGGAAAAACTTGATGAGTTTTAATAAAAGAAAACAAGCACACCCTCAGTGAGCAAATGGAAAAGGAAAAAAAGCCATTTCAGAGTCAACTGTCGATAGCCAGCAAATAGGAATCGCCTAAAATTAGAAGCCATAAAAAAATTTTGTCAGTTCAAGGTCAAAAAAGAGTTTTACTGATGTATATTTCATTTATTTTATTTTTATTTTTTTTTAATTAATTATTTTATTTCTACAACTGCAGATATAAATACATACAAAAGAAAAAACAAAAACTACTGAGTACAAACTAATAAAAAAAAAGAAAGAGTTATGGACGATAGAGGAGGCCATTTTTCCATGTTCCCTAACCCTAACAGTACCCTTTTTTGGAGTTCTACAATGTTGGGTTTCCTTTCAAAACATCTGCGGTTATAAATAGATTGATTGATTTCGTTTTGGGGGGGGGGGGGGGGGCGGGTAGATAACTGGCGGGTGTAACATCATTAAGTCTGATTTGTTGGTTAGAGAGGTGAACAATGGTATTTTGGTCCTAAAACCCAAATAATTTCTATCAGCTCAGATATTGTATCTAGCTTTGATTGCAACTTCTAAAACATTTCTGTCTGGACAGAGCTTTTCAAAAAGCTGGTTAAGAGCTAATACACTTCCTGAGTCCGCAACTTTTCTGTTCTTGGGGATTCTTTACTGGAACACAATGGTTACAGATGCACCAGTTGGGTAATTTTGCAGACTGCGGGTCGCTGTGGTCTTCATCTTCGCTCGTTGTGTTCTTTGCGTAGTCCAATTTTCCCTTCCCTTTGACGGAAGATCAATAAGAAGTTAGTCCTTCTTTTGTGGTGGAAGACTGCATACAAACGCCTGAAAACGGGAAAGTTTGAGTTTATCAGAACAAAAGATAAATAGCACGACCAGTTCATGACATTTCGCTTTGTTCGCAATGGCCTGATTGATACAACTTGAAAACGTTCCTTGCTTGATTGCCTTCACCGACTGCAGAATTTTGGCATTGTGTCGATAAGATGCACTGACTGATAAATTCTGGGCATTATTGTGCTCAAGTGCTTCTATCCTTCCATTTTTGCAAGAGACTTTGCACTTGCTGCATTCACAATTCACACCGCATTTCTTGTCGGCATTACAACATGGACAACCCACTTATCATGCTGTTTTCTTTCAACTGCATGTTTTTTTGCAAGAACATGACTGTGGATTGAGATATATATATCAATATGAGACGGGAAAGTAACAAAACATAACACAACACAATTAATATGAAGAAAAAAAAGCCTAACAGACAGCACGCACTCCTGTCAGCTCCAAAAGTTGCCAAGAAACCACCATAAACATCAGTCTACATTTTAGTAACATCATTTGTAGCCCAGAATGTTTATTAATTGTACCAGAGTGGCCCTGAATCCTCTTTTATCGTCAACCTCAACTACACCACTTTGCTTCAAGGTATACACCGAATTCATAAATGGGGGCCAACCTGGGTCGAGTTATCAGCCAAACATGACACCGAGGCATTTTAGGATAAACATGCAGTATTTTTGAGGAGGGAAGGAGAAAATGGACGATCGATGTGCGGAAAATTACATTCCTGGTTCTTCTTTAATTGCCAGAAGGTCATGGGTATTAAAACATGATGAGATACGGTTGTGGCTGAAATGTTGGAACGATTATACTTGAAGATCAAATTGTAAAGAGTTAAATTTTAAGCTTTAGTAAGCTTACATTGTTCGATCCGGCTTAGGCTTATGGCATAATTGTGTAAAATCAAGTCATCTGTTTGAAGAAATTAAAAAGAGCTCTTGTTTTTCTTTTTGTTACTATTGCTTTTTTAAGAGTCGAAGATTACATCATTCAAGGGAAAGACAGTTTTCTTATGGATCGGGATCTGAATTCGTTGTACAAAAAGCGAAACTTTGCCAAGCAGGGTGCGATTTATGCTGTTGTTGATTCAAACTTTGCTGAGATTTCTGAGGCAAAATTTTCCGAAAGGTAAAAGTATTAGGTGCTCTCTGGTGGAGAAAATGCCGCCTTTTATGAGGCAGAAATGAAGAATTTTAATACAAAAAGCGGCTGGAAAGCACCATTTTGTCCCAACCAGCTGGAAGAAGGGGAAACCTCTTGAAGATCCATGTGTTGGTAATATTTACAAAGGTGGTAGTACCTTGAGTATTTTTAAATGTTTATATTATAGTTTAATTTATTCACATCTGTCGTATTGTACTGTCTCATGGGGATGTACCTACCTTACTAAATTAAACTGTTTACTACTGCTACAGAAAAGAGTACTACTAAGGATTATAGCACAATAAGGCTGGCGAGATCATGGCAGACCCCTAGATTAGGTATACTGAACATATTTCAAATTACTAAATTACAAATGGGTGAGCTTGTATACAAACATCAAAATAACTTGTTTCCTGATATTTATGACTCCTATTCCACAAACATCAGAGAGGCCCATCGATAATTGAACACGTGCAAGATCAAACCAAAATCTGTTTATACCTCGGCCAAGAACGAATTAAGGCAAATTCAGTTAGATTTGCCACAGCGGATAATTGGAATAAAGTACCTTAACATACAAAAAATGCTTCCTCTCTCCAAAGCTTAAGAAATGAGCTTAAAGTTCATCTGCTTACATCCAAAGCCTGAGAATGACATCTTGTTTAGCTGCAGTTGCACCGTGTTTTGCTTTGTTTCGTCAGTTTTGTTTGCTTACTACTTTCTGACTCAAACTTATTAATTAACCTAATTGTAGTCTATTGTTGATTAATTGATATGACGAAGAGTCATGAAGAACGGCATTTGCATAACTCTGTCCTGAGCACATTAACTAAACCAACACCCGTCATGTCATTGATGTTTTTCAGCACAGTGGAATTGGTCATAACATACAAAGCAGGAAAACTACAGCAAAAGTACCGAAGCTTATGTTGGCAAATGCTATGTCACTTGTTCGAAAAATGAATGAAGTTAGGGAATTTATTTTCCGAAAGGGAATAACTCTCGCTCTTATAACGGAAACATGCTTAAAGCAATCCATATCTGATGGTGTTATTGATATTCTTGATTTCACTCTCCTGTGTAGGGACAGGGTGACTGAATATCACGGAGGTGTATGTGTTTACATTAAAGATGGAGAGTGCAAATATGAACAATTAAACAATCTGAAGTGTTGGGACATGCATGAGTGTTTATGGATTCACCTGCACCCCCATTGTCTGCCTAGAGGGTTGTCATGTCTCATTGCTCCTGTAATGTACCACCTGCCTAAGGACAACGACAACTCTTTCTTTGACCATCTTTTTCAATCAAGTCGAAATGTCCGAACTGTGATCTTCTTATCTCTGGCGATTTTAACTGGTTGAATATTGGGGGCTTGTTGAATCACTTTCGTCTGAAGCAAATAGTCAAGGTGCCAACCCAGAAAGACGCTGCCATAGATCTCGTGCTTACTAATATACACAAGTTCAACTGCTCTCCTCAGGCCTACCCGGGGTTCGGGGTTCAGACAACGACAACTCTTTCTTTGACCATCTTTTTCAATCGCTTACACTGGTAAAGTCGAAATGTCCGAACTGTGATCTTCTTATCTCTGGCGATTTTAATTGGTTGAATATTGGGGGCTTGTAGAATCACTTTCGTCTGAAGCAAATAGTCAAGGTGCCAACCCAGAAAGACGCTGCCATAAATCTCGTGCTTACTAATATACACAAGTTCCACTGCTCTCCTCAGGCCTACCCGGGGCTCGGATTGTCAGATCACAACACTGTACTTGAACACCCTAAAGATACAATGTGCAATGCTGACAAGAATAACAACTCATGACCAACGCTGGAGCTGTAAGGCAGCATTGCTTAGATATGTGAGCTTCATACACTGGCCCTTTCTGTTTGCCGCTCTGGTCTGTTGTGAAGATAAGTGGAAAGCCTTCCACGAGGAAGTTCATACTGGCCTTGACATCCTCATGCCAACCAAGCAAGTTTGCATCTCAACAGCCGATGCCCTAAGGATGAACCAGCGGGTAAAGACACTTATCCTCTAAAGGCAAAAGGCCTTTACCACCTATGGTTCCACTTCTATTTAATTCAAATATGACAGGAACTACTTACTAAATAGAGAGAGAAAGACTCGTAGAGCAAAGTGGTAGGAGTCAAGGGGTACAGCACGTAAAAGGGAAAAAAATCGAGCAAGTGGTGGCTGGAAGTCAAGCACCTTAGTGGGATGAAATCCAAAAATGGCGACTTAGCTAATCAGATACAAGTTGAAGGGTTCTCCGATCTTTTCCAACTGGAGCAAGCCAGCATGTCTGGCGCTTTGAAACAACAAGGATAGTAAAGATATGTTTCAAATAGCATTTTAGCAAGTGTTTGACAATTTTAATGTGAATGTACGTAAAAAAGAAGGATGTTTAACTTCTATTTCATGTATTCCTATTCCGGAATACGGTCAATTGAATGCACCCTAAATTATCTCAATTAGATATCTCACGTAGTGTTGTTGGGTTTCAGATTTTCTATCCGATCGATCACAGAGAATCAAGTTAACAGAAGTTTGCTTTTCTGAGTGGGGTTCTGTCTCATCTGGGATACCACAGGGTACCTGACTATTTGTTTTAATGATAAAATATCTAGATATTAGTTCACG
>NC_090870.1:25497841-25512841 GCF_036669935.1 Montipora foliosa | reverse complement strand
AACTACAAAACTGCAACGACATCTGTTTCACAAATAAAGGCATTTGACGAAAAATATAAGACTTTTATGTCGAAAACATTATTTATGGATGAATTTCAAAAGAAAAAACATGGGTTTGTACGCTTGAAGTGAAAGGAAACGAAATTTCATTGCATTTCAAGGCCGACCGCGTGCTCTCTCGAAGCGAAGGTTCAAAATTTCACTACACAATCAAGCGATCGCTCACCTTGATTCGTCACTTTCAAAGCCTAGTTGGCGATCCAAATCATACTCCTCATCTTCTGCCATCCCCAATGTGTCTTCGTCAAACTCTGAATCACCAAAAACTGCATCCATAACTTCTTCCACGGTGTCTTGAAGAAGACGCCATACTGCTGCAAGACAAGAACAGAGAGAAATGAATTCAAATCATCGTGGTGTCGCAAGATTGTTTCGTTGCTAAGTGAAACTCGGCCTGTGATTTGTTAATTACAATATCTCGTTAGTGACGAAGTTTCATAGCGATCCGAAGAACCTCCTATGAGTAACCCGATCTTTTCCGACGGATACGCCAGCATATCGGTTTGAGGCCAGGGAGATAATGTTCCACGATCTTAAACAGCTTGGACGCATATATTATGAATAGCAAAGGCCCTAAACATTGCCGATTGGTTAACGAGAGGCAAGAAACCGAGCGAGCTTGGTTTTGGTAGTAGTTGGCAAGATGGTCCCACATTCCTTAACCAACGCGAGAGTGAATGGCCAATAAGTCATAATTACGCTGAACAACAATTACCGGACATGATGAAAACCGTAAGAATTGCGACTGCAGTTATAAAGGACAATATCGTAACCAGAATTAACATAAACAATTATTCCAACTATAAGAGATTGCTACGACTGACAGCGCGAGGTAGGTATCACACAGATTCGAAACCTACATTCTTTAATGTCAAAAGGGAACCCACTGCAGAAGATCTCATGAAGGCTGAAGATCTGTGGATCAAAGAAGCGCAGAGGAACATGCAGGAAGAACTCTAGGCAGGAAGAACTCAAGGGAGGAAAATACAAACGTGTATGTCCGCGCCTACGTAAAGATGGAATATATGTCGTGGGAGGTTGTGCCACCAGGTGGATGGAAATGAGTTACAACAAAAGCGAAGTTATATTATTACCCTATGAGCATCGCTTCTCACGTCTCTATGCAGAATATGTCCATAACAGGGGACATTACGGAGTATCAACAACTGCCAGTAAAATTCGCTCCAAATTCTGGATTGATATAAAACTAAGTGAGCAAGTAATGGGAGAACTTCCAGAGGAGAGACTCAAGCCCTCTCCAGCCTTGCATTGCACAGCTATTGACTTGTTTGGTCCCTTCAAGATTAAAGATGAAGTAAGAAAACGAACGACAGGGAAAGTGAACAGAGTTATCTTCAACTGCTTAGGAACACGACCCGTGTATCTAGATCTTACAGCGGATTACAGCACTGAAAATTTTTTAATGGTGTTGAGAAGATTTGTTTCAATAAGAGGTTATCCATTCAAACTTTACTCCGAAAACGGACCTCAGCTAGTTGCAGCTAATAAAGAACTTAAAATTGTTACCAAAGGATGGGACTGGGAAGAATTAAAAGCATTCAGAAACAAAGAAGGTTTCCAGTGGGAATTCACAACAGCTGATGCTCCCTGGCAAAACGGAGTTTCTGAGGCTCTTGTAAAATCAGTCAAAAGAGCTATTGCCGCAGCCATCCATGAAAGCATTCTGACCTTTTCAGAGCTGCAGACAGTTTTATTTGAGATCGCAAATTTGATTAATGAGAGACCCATTGGAAGACATCCAACATCACCCGATGATGGAACATATTTATGTCCCAACAACCTTTTACTAGGAAGATCAACTGCCAGAGTGCCCAGTGGACCTTTTCACATCCAACCCACAAAATCGATTTGCATTAATTGAAGGCATCGTTAACAGCTTTTGGAAAAAATGGACAAGAGATTACTTCCCCAGCCTTATTATTAGACAAAAATGGCACACTGCACAACGTAATATGATTGTTGGAGACATCGTCTTGATGCAAGACTCAAACCAAATCAGGGGACAGTGGAAACTCGGTGGAGTGTCAAAAATTTACCCAGGGAAAGACGGAAAGGTTCATAAAGTAGAGGTACAGTACAAGAATCCAAGGCCAGGTGAACCTGTGACTAAATACGATGGGAGAGGTTATGTCACTGTTGAACGAGCTGTCCACCGTCTTATAGTATTACTGCCAGAAGAGGACAATAGAGACAAATCAAACTGATCGATTGTTGACTCTGATCATTGACTCAAAATCTACTGCATCAGAGTTCGTTCCAAAGGGTGGTGCCAGCATTGCCCAGTATACAGCTGACTCCAGAGGTCTCATGATAACAAAGTCCACCTTAATGCTCATAAATGTAAAAGGCTGAGAATATCCTTTACCAAGGAACCAACTGATTTTAATCCAATGGTTGTCGGCAGAAAGGAGCTGGAGGTGGTGGTCAATGTTAAGTTGCTACAAGAAGCGACAAAAATATTTGAGACACTGAAGTAGGAAGACAACAATTAGGGAAAAATCACCTTAACATTACATTTTCTGCTTGCACTTCCCCCTCCTCCCCCCTTCAATGTTGGTAACTGTGTCGTTCGAGACTAACGCTAATGACTTAATCACTGTAATATGAAGATTTTAAACTTATAATGGCTTGCGTCACAGTAGCTCGTTAGATGGTGAACATTTTCGTTGTAAGCGGAAGCAGATTGAGAAGCCACTGCGAAACTATACATTTGATATTTAAGACCTTGTTTCTGCTTTGTAATTATTACTTATGAGGACGTACATATTTCTTAGATTGCGAACGCACTCCTCCTCACATATGCTACTGAATAAAATGGAACTGTGAGAAGCCTGTGTTTGTAACCGATGGTGTTAAAGGACCGTGAACAACGAAACAGTAACGGAAAAAGGAAGAGTTGGCAATAAGAAAACAACATTGGTTGGGGGAGAGGGGCTTAGATGGAAAGACTTTGGGGGGGGGATTTCTCCGATATTTTTTAAAGGGAAAATGTCTCAACACTTTTGGCGGTTATCGTCTTGGCTAGAAAATACAGCATTACAGCTAGGTAAAACACTGTGTGGAAATGTTAGAAACAAATGATTGTACTTGATACTGTTTTTAAATTAACACTAGCTAGAAGAAATGGACGTTAATTAGGACATAGTTACAGCCATTTTCCCTATTTGACGATGATGTCACAGTAGCGAGCAAACCTAAGTAAATATATTGGGATTGGTTTTCTGGTGAAAATTGATGTCGCAACATGGGTGTTTGTCCGTTCTGCAAAGGATTGGTAAGAGATGAAAGTTAAGGGACATAATGGAAATGGCTAGGATATCTCGGGTCTCGATTTACCGAATTTTAAAGAGCGTGGAGATCAAGCAAGCCATTTCAGAGCGTGTTACTGACGAGAAAAGTGATTCGTGGCCATCGAAAATTATCACCAAAAATACGCCTTCAACCTCTTTGACAAATTTCGAAATTAAGGCAGGAGGAAAGTCAGTTTACTGTCAAGAGATTATTGGCTGGTTAATACCAAGCATTTTTTCATTGTCACACGTTCAGCTGTCACCAAAGAAAGCTATTAGATTTTTCCCTCATTGCGAAGCAAGACTAACAAAACCATGAATAAAAGACCTTGAAGGAGTATACTCCATGTATTTTGCAGCTAAAACTTAGGATTACGCTAGGTATTCTCGAAGATTGGATGAGTAACAACAAGTAACCACAAATACAGACAGAACATATTGTTATTTTCTTTTTTTAAAGTGGTTACTCATGGTTACTTGTCCAATCCCAGGTACGAAATTACTTCACTAAAAAGTTATTTTATTTTGGCGCTTATTGTAGGTGTAACAACAAGTAGTTCCCTTTCATGGAACGCCCATATTAGTCCAGCTGTTATCGTCCAAAATTGTTCACTTTGATGATAAAGGAATGAAACTTTGCCAGTTTACTATCATCCCTAAGACCATCATTTTGTGATATGGAGCCAGCTGAAATTCGCTAATGGTGATGAGTACTGCGCATGCCTTAAAAATCGTCAACATGGAAACGAGGCTGAAAATTAAACCCTCCAAAAATGCCATTTTTAAGGTAACTTTGCACATTTTATCTTATGTTCATGAAGGGGTCATAATCTTTGTTCTAAAACTTAAAATGGTGTCACGTGACTTACTTGCTGGGAACTGCTATGATAATAAGTGGGATACCTGAGGCTACAGCTTCTAGTTAAATGTATTCAGTGTCTTTGCGTAGAAACTGATCGCTTATTTGTTACTTTTTGTTTCTGCTTGTTTTCAGAGTACTAAAAAGTACAAAAACTACCAATCCTACTTTGGTTAATGTATATATTTTTTTAAACAATGCTGCATGGAACCGAGGCTGCAACGAAACAAGACAAACAACAGTAGAAGAGACCAATTCCCTGGCCCAGTTGAACTGAATATTTATTTGACAAGTAGAAGATTTCAACAAATACATTGTACTCCCATTGAAAAACCTAATGCTCTGCTTTCATTAGGAAATGGGATATATAGACTAATAAAGACCACTTTGAAAACCGTTAAATCTTTGCATTTTCTTTGCTCGGTTTGGTATTTAGAAAGGTTATCCTGATTGAGTAAGCACTCCAGTATGAACCCTTTTTGACAACAATTTATTAGTTACTGACCTGTTTTCTCTGTTAAGTATTCTTGGTTTCTAAAGAGCAATCCTAGTTGCAGTTGCCCCCACAGTTGCACAGACCTGTACATGCCAAATTTGCCTTAACACACTTACAACGTCCTCTACACACGGTCTTACACCCGCAGTGGATGAGTTCATAACATGAATCTTTCGCTTGTTGGAGGGTTGTCCAGTGAGGCACCCAGACACTGTCTTCACGCTGCCAACCCCACTGAGAAGGGCATGGTATTACTGGCTCCTTAAGAAGGGTTTGCTGCCAGACAAAACCACCTTGAAACACTGCTCTCTCGGCATGGTTAACAAGTGCCGCTCTGGTGGGAGGAATGTTGTCGAGACTTCTTGACTTTTTTGAAAACAGCTCTTGCCTTGCTTCGTTGATGTTTCTGAGGCTGCTTGTTCTGTCATAAAGAAGGATCGCAAATCTCTCAATTACTGCCATGTGCTCCTCACTGATATCTTCGGTTGACGCTGCCAGTGCTCTGAGAACTGGTGTCAGTTTAGGAAACACTTTCCACACTCCCCACGCTGTCTTTTTCCCTCGTCCACCGAAAAATGACACTGTATCGCATCCTGGTATGGCGTGGAACATTGGCAATGCTGATGATTTATCCTGACCTAACGACCTCGCAATGGTATGCGCAGGGAGGTTGTGTAGATGCTTCCCAGAACCGTAAGCAACCCACAGTTCATCAACTAGAACAGTTTTAACCACTGAAATGGCCAAGACAATCACGTCTGTATCATTGCTTCTGATCTTTATTCGCTTATGACCTGACAAGCTGGCATCTAATACATGAACCATATTGCGAGTGTCTGCCTCTTCATGGATGCGAGGTTGTAGTACAGGCAGTTCCATTCTGTTGGTTGTTGACAAGACATCGTCACCATGCGTGGTATAGATTTCTTTTCCATCGGGGATTGTCAAGGTAAGCACCTAGAAACAACAATAGTTGCCAATAAATTCCTATCTATCCAGATGATTGTTATATTCACTGTTACTATCACCGAGACTGTAATTATATTGAAGCTTTTATTGAAGAGATTTTATTGAACATCATGTAGTCATTGTTCTTACCTTGTTTGCAAGAAACTTAAACAGCTCATCCTTGTTTTGGTCTACTCTCAGGAACCCTTTCCAATCAGAGGGAATTCGAGTTGACGGAAACACTTTTCGCCGCTGACCAGAGCCTCTCTTTTCCCGCGCAGATCGCTTCAAGGAGTCCGAAACATACACGTCCCACACAAGATCAACTCTGATTACAGATTCTAGCTGTTTCATGACATAAGATGCAAATACATCTTCGAAGGTAAGCGCTGTTTTTGGTGGCAACATCTGAATGATAACAGCGCCATCTAAAATGACTGCATCCACCTTTGGACTCTCTGTGTTTGTTGTCGAGGGATTGGGAAAGCACTTTACCAGATCTGCTTTTTGTCCTCCTCTGAGACTGCCCATTTGGGATAGGGATGGAGGCCATGGCTGGTTCTCATACTTGAAGAACTCTTCCAGATTGCCATCTCGACTTTGACATGCTATGTACAACCTCGAAAAAAGCGCACAGTCCTCCTTCAAAATTTCTACTTTGGCTTTGTCTTTTGAAAGGATCTTCTTGCCTTGAGTGCTGAATGTAGGTAGGTTATTTTTCTTCAGAGGATCTGTAATAAGTTTGCTTCTGTCAACGAATCGTTCTTTGACAAAGGTGTTGAACTTTTCCTCTCCAATCTTTCACACGGTCTGAACAGAGCTAACAACAGCCGCATCCATGACATCCTTCGTGTGGATTGCAATTAACTCAAGACCTTCATCTGTGAACGGGTTGCCCATTTCTTCATAAGACGAAATAAGACTTTTTACATCTTTAGCAAATGCACTCTTGAAGCCATGTTTCTGTTCGTGGTGGTGATGATCTTCAGTGGAAGATATGTTGCCTTCAAACTCTTCTACCATTCATGCTAATTCAGGGCCTGCGACCATCCATCTCCTCAAAGCTGCGGGGTTTTCTGTGAGTCCCACGGCACCTCCTTCTCCTTTGACCCCAGCATTAACCTGTTCATGAGCATGATCCAGCGCTATAGAAGAAAAGCACCTCTTTGTCTTGTGAACTACGAAAAAGCCTTTGCAGAATTGTGCGTGAACATGTGGATGTTTGCCTGGAAGTTCGCACATGTCTCGGTAATGTACAGAGAGCCATCTGGCGTAGTTGGGATGATCCAGTGCAAAGAACCATGGTAAAATCTGTTTAATGGCATTGACATACATGGAAAAGTTGGCTCCTCTGAAATCTCTCTCAAGCTTAAGACAACAGAGCTGCAAATCTAGTACACCAGCCCAGTACAAAAACTGTGGGGACTTTCTTTGTGAATCTTCCTTCCATTCTTGAAATGACTTTACTTGTTGATTGTCATCAACTTTAGCGAGATATTCCTCATATCCCTTACTCATCAGTAGGTTAAGACTGGCTGCGGTCACTTGATGTGCCCGCCGTGTTCGAGTTAGATGACTTGCTGCGAGGAATGAATCAGCCACGCCTTGTGTCTCCACTCCTGCATTGCAAAGAGCCTCTGCCCAGCCGCTACAGTTCAACCACTTGCCCAGCATTTTGAAGGCTGCCATTTCTATATGGAGTCCACCAAGCATGATGACGTATTGATCTTCATTGTAAATTTCACTCAGTGTCCACTGAATTTGTTTGGCCAAGGCAAACAGTGGTTGGTCTACAGCAATTACTGGAATTTGGGAGGGGTTGATATGCTGCACAGCAGACTTGATCGCTTTCATGGAATGAGCTATCATGGCCAATGAATGAGCATTTTCAAAAAACATCGGTAGGAGAGAAATGATGGCAGGCTCATGACTTGGCAGAGAGGAGTTTGAGGCACAATATGCTGCCCACGATATAAAATCTCTTTTGTTAAGTTCTTCCTTTGAGAGAAGTTCCTTAGCATTAGCGAAATTGCAGTACCGTGGAATGAATCATGGGCGCTGATTGAACTAGGGTTGTGGTCTATATTGTCAACCGCTGCGGTAGTGAATAGTCCCTCTCTGAGTTTAGATGGGCATACGACTCCTTCCCTCTTGTACCGTCCTATAACGCTGTTAGTGATTTCAGTAGATATAGAAAGCAGCCTGTCATACGAGGTGCATATTCCCAGCTTGTAAAATGTTTCTATAAGAGACTTGTCCCTCGTGGTTCCATGAATTTTCAATGCTGCATAGATGGGTGGCGGGCATTCTCTTGCTCTGATGTGATGTGTGCTACCTGTAGAGTCAGGACGATCACGAACTCGCAATACACTGTTGAATACCACTAGCTGGCTTACTGTCAGACACGCTTGACTGTCGGCGGGGTCTATGTTGGTTGTCGGGCCTTTGATAATCATGCTTATCAACGTTTTCAGGGATGCTGGAATAGCATTTCTCTGGCATTCTAGCTCAAATGTGCCATTAAATGAGTTCTTTATCTGTAGAATATCTCTTCTTACAATATTTGCTGCTTTTGCAAGGTGCTGAGCCTCTGAATCTTTGTCTTTTGCTTCCTTTAACACATCACCGATTTCATGTTTTAAGGCCAACAGTACTTCTCTTCCTTGCGTATGAGCTGTAAGGTCAGGAAAAGCTGCCAGTACTCTATCCTTCAATCTAGTAGCATTAATTTTCCCTGGCTCAATTCCAAGTTCTTGCAATTTGGAGGAGAAAAATCTCGCCAGATCTGATAGCTTTAGCACCGCAATATTTTCAATATAGGCGATGAGTTCTGCAAAGGCAAGTTCATCTAATTCGACTTGTGATTTCACAGTATGCTTTGTAGTTGGTGAATTCGACTGTCTTGCTCGATTATACAGGCCAACTAAGCACTTTGCATGGTACCTTGCCTCAATTGCTATCAAATCTCCAGCAGATAGCTTAGCTATAAGCTTGCTATCATTCAACAGAAAGGCACATTCCCTGAATTTTTGATCTACTTCAAAGGTGGAAGCAGCATGAAGATTTAGCTGACTATCAACTGTATCGCAAAAAAAACAGTGGCTCTCTCCATGGAATCTTGGAACACTAGATCGTCTGGCTTTCACAGGACTGGAAATGCATTCTCCGATTCCCATTTCATCTCTACCATTCTTTTCTACTTTTGATATCTCAGCCAGTTTTCGTTTTTTTCGCACGCTCTAACTTTGTATTACTGAAAAGATCCCTACATGACTTGTGCCATGACGCCTTTTTATCTAGAAACATCTGTTCGATTCCATTTCCCGCGTCTAGCAATTTGACATCTAATGCTGCAGGCTCTATACCGAGGTTTTGAAATTCCTTAAGATTATTGACAAACGAAGTGTAGCCGGCACTAGCATCTTTTCTCTTCGAGTTGGCAGGACATTGCAGATCTTCTTTTGTACTCTTTTGGCAAATAATGCATTGATGCCAATCCATGATTTAATAAATAGCTGAAATAAGATTCGCCGCATTATTTTAGTTAACAATAATGACTTGCCCAGTTTTATCTTCATATTTGAAGTTTCGACTGTTTTGATATCACAGCTCTTTCATGATCGATAATCATTGAACGGAAACGTATTGGTTCAAAATGACTACCTGGAGTTTCTTCATCATCTATAAGATAACACCTTGTATCAAACAAAAATAAAAGTTTGTTCTATAAAATTAAAAAAAAGGTAAAATCCTTACCTGCAATGACTGTAAGTTCACATGGAGGCTGCCATCTTGAAAACCGTGAGAAGCATAGGTTCTAGTCCCCAGTAATGTGAGTTTAAAGCAATCCATTGAGAAGTTTTTTTTTTAACAAAAAGCACATAATGTTCATTTTTTCAGTTATATTTTTACATCACATTATAACTTGTCCTTGTTTAAACTTCCTAGCAAAACACAGTATGTTTTGCATGCTTTGATCCCGCCTCCTTTTCAAGTAATTTGTTTTTACGAACATATTATTGCCCCGCAGAGCCTGTTGTTTTTACCTTGGCTGCTTCTTTACTGAAAGCAACCAGAGTAATGACTAACCTACAATACTAACTCAAAAATCACATGGAAACCCAAACTGGCTTGTATATACAAACTGTATCCACAGGCATCCTACTCAGTCCCATGTAACTTTCCAGTAAGTAGGTCACGTGACACCATTTTAAGTTTTACAACATCTGTTATGACCCCCTCGTCAGTATAAAAAGTTAAATTGTATCAAGTGACCTTAAAAATGGCAATTTCGAAGGGTTTCACTTCCAGCCTCGTGTCCATGTTGGTAATTTTAACACCTGCGCAGTACTCAGCCCCATTAACGAATTTTCGCTGGCCCCATATCAAAAAATGTTGGTTTCTAGGGATAGTAATAATCTGGCAAAGTTTCATTCTTTTATCATCAAAGTGAACAATTCAGCATATTTTTGGACGATAACAGCTGGACTATATAGACAAGGTAATCACAAAGGCCAGCAAGTGCCTGTATTTTCTGGCGCAGCTATAACGGGCTAGGGTACTGTCTAATGAGCTAATGCTATTCTATACTGCATGTATTAGGTCAATAATTGATTACATTTTAATCAAGTTACATTTATAGTTATAATATTGTAAATTACTAGTATAATAAGAAGTGTAAATAGTGTTATAAATTTTTTAAAAATTTTCATTGTAAAAATGTGTAATTCAGCCCTTGGGCTGCGAATGCATTTGAGATTAAACTATCTATCTATCTATGCTAGCCTTCTACCATGCCCTTCCCCAGTATCTTAAAAACTTTAGAGAAATGTGCCATATTGATCATAATAGCAGGCACCAGCTTCAACACTGGGTTGATATTTTGGGGATTTCACCCTTGGGCGAACACCATGATCAGCTTTGTAACACAGTTTTGAACAGCATCCCTTCGGACTTGAATCATAAGATTACAAATCTGTTGCCTCCAACTCGCAGCCGCAATAGTTTCAAATTAAGAAAGCAGCGCAGTTTTTATGTGCCCAATTTGAAAACTAATCGGGCAAGGAACTCCTTCATATACGCCATGGCTGTGATGGTCTTATTACAGACAAATCTGTGTAAATTTTCGTAAATTTTATAAATAATTTAAATTCTAATTACCCATTTATTTCTGCCATATTATAGTCCGTTATTATTATAGGTCCATTGTAAAATTTACGTAATTAATCCTTGAGGCTGCAAAGTGATTTAACAAACCATCCATCTATCAAAAGATACAAAACCATATTTCTCACCACTACGGTTTCAGCATATGTGTCGCCTTTGTCTGCATTTAGCATATTTTGAAGCGATTCATTCTCGACCACAAGAGACCCATGGCAGTTATATCTTACTGGACCGCTTCTTGGACTAATAAATTGGTGTCAACTAAAATTTCAGAATCCTCGTCCATTTCTTCCTGAAGATCGTGTTTCTTGGTTAGAATCAGAATAAAACACACATCTAACATCCGGGTCATTCTGGTCAGTGGAGACAAATCATGATAAACAGAGCGCTGTGCTTTCAACACAAGCCAGAGTAACGCAACATGTAGCAGTAACTAAACAACTCTTTAACAGGTAAACGAAGGTAGGAAGCAGGTGTCCAATCTGAAAGGGTAACAATAAAAAGCTTCGATGTAAATAATTTTAATTTGTTTCTATATCTCTGCATGGTTGGTGCAGAGTGCTGACTGTTGATGTGTGAATTGTGTGGTTATGTTGACCATAATATTGAGTAGAAGTAGAATTTTCTAATCTGTCAAAATCCAGAGACAGGTTTTATAAATTTCACTCTTTGTTTGAATCTTGTAGGGGATCTCTCTACCAGAGAATTATTGCTATTGTACTGATAACCAACCTGGTAAATTCCCACTTTCTCTAAACCATTCTGAAGCTCTGCAAGACATGGTTCCAGTTTAATTCAGCACTGAACAGTTTCTGCAAATTTTCCCCACTCACGAAAGTTGGGATCTTTCCATTTTGTAGGATACTCATCAGACCTTCAAAATAACATTGGACAAAAGTATTTATTAACACTTAAAAGGGTATTCATCTTTTTACAGGTTGGAACTATTGCATAAGACTTTAAGGATACCCTCTACTATCTATATGTATTTGAACCAATATTCTCCTATCCATTCTGAAGTATGGTTTATTACTGGCAAATTTCTAAGCCCACTTCATACACAATTCTCTGAAAGTCAAACTTTCAAAATTCTGTAAACAGTCCTTGGAGCATCAGGTCAATTTCCTGGTAATGAGATAATAAAAAGCTTATGAGGAATGAGCAATGTTCCAGCCACTTTCCAGACTCCTGTAGTCGTAGCTTGATAGAGTTCAGCCCAGAAGTAATACAAACAAATTGTAATACTGTAATGTATAACCCCACAAAGTATTTTGCCAACTGTAACATTCATTCATTTACCATTTCTCTCAATCCATTATCAATGTACTTTCTCTTTATCTCACTTATCACAAGTCTGAAGAATTTCTTTTCGTGGGTCTCCACTGTCTTGTGTGGTGGCCCACAAGGGCAATACAATAATATGTATTCCAGTACTACAAAAGGGAATTGAAGATTGAAGACTACTGTTGAACAGCTATGGTTGGACGAGTTGTATGCCCTGGGTCGAGTACGAAAGTTTTGGCCGGAATGTTGCCGCTTGCGGCGTTTAAGATGCCGTAGGACAACACACTACGGTTGAAAGCAACTCCATAAAAAATATTCGTAAAAAATGTCATTTCAAGATGTTTAAGGTGCTTTAGTTGGCTCGTTTGCTGCTGGCCACAAGGAATTCGTAATTCTTTACCAGGAATATCAGTCAGCAAATTTGTGTTTTCCTTACTGGGAGTACCAACCATTTAGTCTGGATGATTTAGATAAAAGCGAATGCAGAGCAGATTTTAGAGTAGAAAAGGAAGGCATTTCTAGATTAGCCACACCTCTTCAAATCCCACGCTTTTTTCTATGTTCTCAAGCTACAGTTTGTCCCAGAGAAGAAGGTTTGTGTTTGCTCCTACGAAGGCTTTCTTACCCATGTCAATACCACGATGTAATCCATCAATTTGCCAGACCAGTACTCGAACTCTGTGTGATAGCAAATAAAGTGCTTGACTGGATGTACGACACTTACCACATCTTACCACATGGAACAACACCAGCCATTTTTTGACCCCTGCCAATGTAGAACGTTACACGAGAGCCATCACAAGAAAAGGCAGCCCTTTAACAAACTGTTTTGGTTTTATCGATGGGATGGTGCACGAGATATCTAGACCTGGAGAACACCAACGTGTATTATATAATGGGCATAAACGAGTGCGTGCTTTGAAATTTCAATCCGTTGCAATTCTGTTCTGTTCTGTTCTGAGAGATGAGGGCCTTTAATACCCCCATGAGCGAAGTTTGTGTCTTCGGGACATTGCAGAATATTTTAAGTTCATTGATTACAAGAAAAACCTCAAAATCGTTATGAATGCAGTAGCCAAGCAATATATCGTGAGTGCACTTTTCAGAAACATCATTACCTGTTTATATGGTAACACAATATCCGAATTCTTTCAGATTGAACCTCCAACACTTATGGAATATTTGGCATGATAAGTCACACTGGATGTTTGCCCACCTTTATAGTTGTAAGTTCAAACTCAAAGAAATTTGATTTTGTTTCACCAGTCAAGTAGTTTTTCATTTGACCAATTCTGAGTATAGCCCCATGTCACTATACAGTGTACATGATAAACACTCTACAGTATTCAAAGGGTCATCTACTTTGTCTATTGTAATAAAGATCACAATTTTAGATCATTTTCACCATTTGTAAATGTTTACTGATCATGTCGTGATTTTGGAAATTGACGAGTTGGGAGAATTTCTTTAAAAAGCAGGTTATTTGTTTTTGGCAATTACCTCCTTAATTCTGCTAACCTTTTTTGATGGTATTACTTCATTATTCCATAATTTCTTATTTTACTAAAGATAAAACTCTAACACCCCACCCCTTCCTCCTTCCCACCACCAAAAGCTACCCACGCCTTCAATTGGTACTCAAGCAAGGGATTTCTTTAACTTTTTAATAAAAAAATTCAACCAGACCAACGAAATTCAAAACACCGAGTTATTACATCAGTCAATTATGGCAAATAAGTAATCACTGTACTGTAAAGTGATTTTTATAACCATCATCTATCTAAATACACTTCTTACTCTTTTCTTGGATAATTCAAAGTGCAAAAATGTTCAGTCACAATGTCTTTAAAATACAGACCTGAATGTTCTCTACTTTTTGGTTAGCCTTTCAAGCATAGCCATCATAACAGTTTGGGAAGTAGTTTGCATTTGCGTCTGTTGCTGCATTTGTTGTTGCAACATATTAAACTGTTGGTTTTGTAAGGCGGCTTGTTGCTGCATCTGTTGCACTTGTTGCTGTTCTTGCCTTGTTCGTTCCAGTTGAAGCCTCTTATCTTCTAGCTCAGCTTGCTCTTTGCAGAAAGCCAACTCCTTCTTCAGTTCTGCTTCACGATGGGCATTTTCCTCAAGATACTTGAGGGCATCAGATCCTCTTCTTCTCTGCCTTTTTCTTCTGGGTGTTGTCACACATTTTTCATCTGACTCATCAGAGTCTGAATGATCTATACCCTTCTTTGTGTTACCCCAGGTCTTCATAGCCTTATCTCTCATCTTTAGATGATTGTCTCTCTCCTTGCTCTCTTACACTTTGGTGTTGGATGTTTGTTCAGAGCTTAAAGATTGCATAATTTCCACAATTTCTTCCAGCATGATTTCATTTTCAGTAAGTGGTTTAACAGCTATCCCTCGGGCTGCCTCTTCTTCACGATTTTTTGCTTTAAACTCGTTTAAAAGGTTGTTGAACCTGTCATGAACACTTCTTTGTTCTCGTGGGTTCTCTCTAAACCCATCTTTTGAATTCAAATGTTCAGCAACCTCTGTCCAAGCTGGTCCGCCTCCTTACCCCCAACTTTGTTCAAGTATGGCTTCATGAACCTTACTTCTATGAGAAGTAGTTTGTCTTTAGTCACATTCCAGTGAAATGTACCTCTGAAAGAAATGAATTCAAATTGTTTACAACAACTAAATCTGCGCATGATTTAAATCAACCTACAAATGAAAACTTATGTTTTTTTGTCTACCACTGCACATGCCGGTGTCTACAACCATTACCCTGAATCTGACCACCAATTTTCAATGATTATGAAAATTATAAAAAAATTGTTCAAAAAACCTTTCATCACAAAGTGAGGTAAATCCAAGTACATTGTATATGA
>NC_090870.1:25487841-25490341 GCF_036669935.1 Montipora foliosa | reverse complement strand
AGCATACTGTTGAAGGAAAGAACCAGCAAGCGAAATTAAGAGAATTATAAGCTTTTTTTCTTTTAGCTGCATGGGATGAGCTGTCAATGTTATTGTTATTGTTAATTTCTTTTGATGATCTTGTGAGAGCAAACAGTACTGTTGAATAAATGGCACCCATCTCAAGCGAAATAATGTTTTTTTTGGCTGTTATTTCGTGTGCATCAAGCCTCAGTTCATCAATCGCTGGCGCCCTTAGGATTCCTTGCGAAAAGGAAAAACACGACGGGTAAAGCTCTTGAATATCGGTAAACGAAATATTTTTAATGAATCTTCGGACTGTTTTAAAGTACACTGATTGCCGTAATTTAAAATTGAAAAGCGACATAATTGTTCATGTTATCTCAGAACATGCCAATCGCTCACTTGCTCCGCTTGTTGTTGAAACTCAAACGGAAAAATTCTATCAAGAACGTTTTACGACCAAAAGCAAGAGGGCGAAAGATTAAACTATATCACAGTGCAGTCCGTATAACCAGGAAAAACACTGTAAAACAATTTTAAAACAGCATCGGCAATTTATTTTCTTTAAATGTGATGTTCTTTAGTTCAAAGTGACTGTATTTCTCTGCTCGGGCAGTAAGCTCTTTCCAGAATTCTTGCTATGCGAAGCTCTGATGTCAGGGCCGTGAACTTTGCCGGCACGACAAGCCCAACTTCTCTCTTTCGTTTTCCTGTTACTTGTGCACACAGCTTGTTTCCTGCTTCTGCTTCGAGGAAGTTCTTTAACAACTGTGACAGTTCTATCGGAACATGACCAGCAAGAGTTTTCTTTGCGTCCGACTGCATCGTTACGAGGTACACACCGACTGCATTAGAATCGTGTTCTTGGGCTTCAGCACGATTGTCTTTTTCACACTGTAGAACTTGATTGATGACTGGGGTCCAGGTATGCTTGTAAACATGATGCCCTCTGATATCTGTTTCGAAATGTACTTTAAAATACATTTTGAACTCTATTGGCGAAGCTCTCGCCATTTTTCCTTTGTTTCATTAAATAAAACAGTGCTCTATGAAGTACGGGTCTAAATGCCACGCTAAACTCTCCGCAAAAATGCGAATCCCGTTGATGTCATTTGATGTGTTTAGGCCAGTCAGGGTGAACGTTCCCACGCTACAAAAATTAAAAGGAGACTTGCAACATTCCTTCATCGTGCTTGGCGAAATGGCAGACGCAAATAATGATGCGATTTCCCATAAGGGAAAGAAAATTCAGAAGTACAGCCTAGCGTTCAAAAAAGAAGTGATTGCTTATGCAGAAGCAAGGGGGAATCGACCCACCTCTAGGCGATTCTCAATTGATAAAAAGAGAGTACGAGAATGGCGAGCTAAAAAAAGTAATATTGAAGGTTTGCTTGGATCTACCAAAGGAAAGCAACGGAGCAGATTGAGTGGAGGTGGTAGAAAACCATTAAGTGCGAAACTGGAGGAACTCCTGTTGGAATGGATTGAAAACAGACATGCTCACGGATTACGAGTCTCGTGTAAGCTCATAATGAAGAAAGCAGAAGTTACTTATCGTGATATGACGGAAAAGAACTTAGTGGACAACGACGACTTTAAGGCCTCCAGAGGTTGGCTGGAAAAATTTATGAAGCGAAATGGTGTGTCCTTGAGAAGAAAACCCACTGTTGCCCAGCAAGATCCAGACAGAATGGTTGGAAAACTTGTATCGTCTGTAATCCAGGTTAGGCGATTACAAGAAAAGCGCAAATACAAGGCTTCTGACATTATTGCAATGGATGAAACCCCAGTTTGGTGCGACATGTTATCAGAGACAACTGTTGACGCAGCTGGGAAGAAATCCATCGCTCTAAAATCGACTGGTCACGAAAAAGCAAGGGTTTCGGTCTGTCTCGCCGCGAAGGCCGATGGAACTAAATTGAAACTTATGGTGATATTTAAAGGAGCAGAGCGAGAAGTTGCAGCTTTAAAACAAGAATTCCAACATCGAGCAGTTGTTGCATCGTCAGCAAACGGATGGATAGACACTGAGTTAACCAAGATCTGGGTTGACTCTGTTCTTGGATCATTTGCATTCAATCGCAGCTGTTAGCCTGGGATTCCTACGAATGTCACATGGAAGATAGCGTCACTGAGTCATTGAAATCTAAGAAAAGTGACCATGTAATTGTGTCTGGAGGCTGCACTAAATACATTCAGGCACCCGACGTCAGCTGGAATAAGCCCTTTAAGTTCTCGTGTAGAAGTACGATGAATGGCTGGGAACAGTTGGAATTAACGAAGAAACTGCCGCTGGAAATCTGAGAGCCCGGCCAAGACGAGCTCTATTACAATGGATTTTGGACGCTTGGGCTGAGCTTCCAACAGAAGTTATCAAACGTTCTTTCACAAGCTGTGCCTTGAACGTCCCTGTGGATGGCTCGAACGATGACATCATTCATTGTTTCAAAGAAGGGCAGCCATGCAGCTTGGGGAGAGCTATGCTTCAGACACAATT
>NC_090870.1:25475341-25482841 GCF_036669935.1 Montipora foliosa | reverse complement strand
TGAAATTGTTCAGTCCTCAAACGATGGCTCTGAGTTGCCAAGCTTCGAATTGAAGAGAGATGCGCCAGTAAGGTTTCGTTGTTCTGTGTACTCACACTCGGGATCGGACAACACCTATCATGTTTCTTGAGAAGTTGTACTTACCCCTTGGAGGGTTCCTTCATCTTTAATCGGTCCCGTGGAATTACTTGTCGATACAGATATTCCAGGGAAGTACTCTCTACATCCTCAGTCAGAAGAAAAATTAGCTGAACTTGGCTACATTTTAAAAGGTGAAATTGGCAATGATCTTAGTCCGAGCACAAACAAAGGGGATCTTAAACTTCATCAGCTTGACGACGACTTTTTTGAAGTGGAGGATATCCTTGATCGCCATCTCTGCAAAAATACTTTATCATATGAGTATAAAGTGAGATTCAAAGGTTATGGTCCGGCTGACGACATGTGGTACCTTCTTCTTCCTTGAATCGTCCAATTCACTTCGAAAGGCGACATAAGTTAGAACCTGAAGAAAACCTCGAACAGCCATTGAATGCAAAATGCAAGAAAAGCAACTCACCCTCAGGAATAGAAAAGCAACAAAAGAAAGAAGAACTACCAAGCGTCGAAGATACAAAAAAATCGTCACGTTTGCAAAAGAGCAAGAAAGACCCACCAGTGGAAAAGAAACAGAAGGCATATACAAGAAACAGGGGCAAAGCGTTCCGTTCTTTATTAAATTCCTCCCTTCAAGAAATGTCTGAAGACGAAGCAAGTGTTGCCAAAGGCGAGAAAGAGGAAGAGCCAGATCAAGTGAGAACTAAGGGCACTGAAGTTGAAAGTCACACACCTATTGCAGAGGTCATAAGCATAGATGACACGTCTATTGAAGAAACTGCAACAGACGTAGGTGTGTTAGCAGATGTGCTGGGTCAGGACGACAACTTTAAGGATCCCACACGATTGCTTGCCGAAACCATCTTTCCTGACGTAGACAGTGCATTGGTAAATTATTCGCTAACCAGCCGTCAGAGCGACTTGACATACCCCATGACAGTGACAAAACTGCCACCTTGTTCAGTGCTACAAGAGCTAGAAAAAGAATTGACAACATCCGAGAATGCTAAATCCAGACCAGTAGCAAAAACTTCCTGTTACGGAGATTTTGATATAGAGGGTATCAGACTCTTGAAACGATTTCACCGCCTGAAGTGTTTACGTCGTGAAGTCTCTTTTGAGGAAAAATGGCTACAAAGCGTGTTTCACAACAACCGTTACCAAAAAGAAGTCACTGAAGCTCTTTTGGACAGATCGAATTTGGACGGCGCGTGTTTGAGATCGTACGACAACTACAGGATAACATCTCAAGAACTGTCACTTTTGTGCAGTGAACGTTACCTGTCGGATGAACTTATGAATTTTCTTGGCAAGAAGTACTACAACAAAGCAAATGAAGAATGCCAAATTTGTTAAAACGTTCTTCTTCCATCATATTTTTCAAGCGGCACTATTTTTAACAGCGTTGTTGAGCATATATGTCATAATAACTACATGAGAAGTGTAAAGAACATGTTTATGCCTGTCGACATAGCGCCCAATCACTGGGGACTTGCCATATTCTCGATAACGGATCAAACAGTATATTTCGACGATGGCTACCACTGCCCAGTACCGGAGAATTTAAAAAAGGTTTCTCACGAGATTCTAGATCCACTGGTAATTTAAAATTCCAGTCATCAAACTGGGGCGACGTAAGACGGTTCGTAACTCGTACGCCAGATCAACCAGACAGTTCTAGTGGATCTTCCGTCGGCTGTGGTAGTTGTGGCGTTGCTGTCATTTGCGCCAGACGAGATGTTTGCAATGGGAACACAGGTGCATTTTCCTGGACATACACTGAATTGATCTTAGAGGTCCTAGATTTTTAATAAGTAACTACGGTTAAAAAAGACGAGCTTCAGTTGAAAGACACGGACTGATTACAACTAGGATGGTGTTACATTATGGAACTTGGAAAAAAAACAAAACAAAAATAGGTACGCATTGCGTACGTTTGGTGGTGCAGTAACACAGCGCTGTAAAATTGTCAACTGAGCTGAGTTTGTCTTCCAGGAGAATCAAGTTATCTTTGCGTAATGTGTAGCTCTAATAGTACACGATATTGTTTTGGTACCGTTAAATTTTCCCTTGGTATCGTATATCATTATAGTGCCATGGTAGATGTCTTAGGTAAATAGCATACGCGAAGACATGTGTTTACTAGTAAAATTCTAAACCCAGAAAGATTGAAGATGGATATAAGGGAATGGAGAAACATTGGCATCGTGGCTGACATGTTGATCATTTTCAAGTACCCATACAACTTCTTTTATACCACAAGTTAAAGAGTGCACGCTGAGCATCTGACAGCTTTCCAAGGCCTAGTTGATACGTCGCGCTATCGTCATTTAGTATCTCTTGTGTTGCGCTTGCGTGCCCTGGCCGTTTTTCTGGGGTGAACCAATGTCTTGGCGTGGGATGAGTCGGTTGACAGGCGGCCTTTTATTGGTGGCCTTTCACCCTTGTGCTGGGTCGTGCTTGTTTTGTTTTGTCCAGTTGTCTTTGAGTCTTTCTTCTTGTTCCTGTCGAATTGTCATTTAGGAGTGTAAGTCAGATGAGGCATCTCCTAGATGCAATTCTTCGTTTGTCTGTTTGTCTTTTGTTCATTGTTGGTAGGGGCGGGGTTCGATTCCTCGGCGAAGTTGGCGTGTTGGTACACCCCCGTTTAAGGTGAACTGATGTGTTTGACGGAGTAGTCATTGTCTGGTGGCCATTGCACTCACCCTACTGGAGGGCCAGCCATTTGCCTTAAACATAAAAAAACGTCGCGCTATTGTTGAACTTAATTCAGACGAATTTAATTCCAGGTCCTACTTTAAATTAGTTCAACAATAAAGCGACGTCTAAAACGAGTTCAATTCGTCTGTAAAAGTGTCATCAGTTTATCCGTGGCACCAGCGTCGTGTCGAATGAAATGCATATATTAATTTGGTACATTATTAATTTTTACCTGTGACCAGGTATATTGCATTCCAGCTGAAAAATAAATTCGACCATAAAACGAGGCGAGGTTATTTATTCAAGTAATTCCATCGTTTTGGAAATAGCAGCTGCTTTATTATTCATGAGCATTACAAATTCTTGCCAATTTTAGGGGCTCATTATGTTGAAACACAAGCACGCTTCCAACAGATCTGTTTAGGTTTGTGCGTTATACGAGCAGTGCAGGCCTATTGTCACCACAGACTTACACTCTTACAACCCGGTGACATAGTATGTAGTGCACTACCACAAAAAAACGGAAGAAAAGAAATGAAAAGAAAAAAGATTGAGGGATTAGAAAAAAAAAGAACAGGTGAAAAACTTGGCTACAAGCTTATGATGCTCTTAACATGCTCTTGACCCAACACTTTATAAAAGTGTTACATGCCTTTCTCAGTTCTGGTTTGTCTTTGCCTAGCGAAATAAAAAAAAATTGTTTCACAAAATTTTCTACCCGAAAAGAACTGTTTACTTTATCTGACTTGTGTCATTTGCTAAAAACCTTCTCGCCGACTTTTAACTAAATATAAGAATCACAACAACGAAAACATCTTTCTTGACGCAGTTATATCTTTAGCTTTTATAGCAAAAAACTGATAACATTAGAAGCTGGAAATATAATCTGTGACCATCTATGGCTACAGGTTAGCTTAATCCAGCGACATTTTTCCAAGAGTGGCACGGAAAACACAAGCAAACATGTATTGCAGTCATCAAGCCCCGGTCCCTCTTCGCTGAGGTGGGTGAAATGTACGGCACTCTGTTGTTGATGATAACTGATGACTCTTTTCGAGCAAGGTAGCTTTTTTGTTACAATGTTTTCACTGGCAAAAAGTGATAACAAAGGAAAATTTAAAAAAAATTCCCTGGCTGGCAAAAAAACGTCGCTTCAAATATGCTGGGAAAACAAACGTTAATAATACTCCCTGGCTGGGAAAAAACAACAGGTAAGGCGGGTGCTGGCTGGCAACTACATATGTCATAGTTATCGCTAGCTGGCTCTGAAGAGCGGTTAAGTTTTTACCACGAGAGTTAACAATTAACCAGAAATCTGTTTGCAGACGCTCACAAATCATTTTAGCCAAAAATGGTTCAATTCTGTAAAGTTTGTCGTTGGGTACTCCTGACTGCTGGAAATGATTTGTTACGAAAAATCTCTGCTGAAGGAATGGAAAAGGATTGAGATGTTGCTTCTTATCCCATACATTCTACTGTTGTGCTGGCTAGGAATAAGCACAGAAACTTCAGCAAAAGGGCGAAATTTCGCTCGAAAATTCGAAGTTAAATTCAGGAAAAGCGAATTTTCGCTCGAACATACTACAGCAATATGCATTGGGAAAATTCGGCGAATTTTCTGCGAATTTTCGTTCTGGACACAAATTCGCCATTTTTCGTCGAAAAGCCCCGAAATTCGCGAATTTCGTCGAATTACGCTCTCATTACTTTTGCACAATACTGTAGGTGTGATGTTCCAAAATGTCACAGTGTGACTAGTATACAACCTACAATGTTGGCCGGCACAGATAATTGTGTCATGTCCCCCTTCCTCCAGCTATGTACTTCATTGAAATTTTGTGAATTATGCAACAATAAATAGGACGTTTTTTTCTGACCTTAGCAGTTGGGAGCACTGGGGAGCCCAGTTAGCCCTGACGTAGCTAATCGTCGTATGGAAGTAATTGAAGGATCAGCAATTGCCGCCTGGAAACGTTACGTAGACGACAGTTTTGTCATAATCAAGGAACACTCCGTAAGTAAGTTCCATGACACTCTCAACGCAGTTGACCCTAAGATACCTTTCACCATTGAAACTGAGAACAATGGCCAAATTTCCTTTCTAAACAACTTGATAACCATGAAGAATGGGGCAGTTACTATCGGTGTCTATCGAAAGCCCACACACACTGACAGATATCTGGACTTAAACTCTAATCACGAGTTAAAAGCACAAAATAAGTACCACCTCTACCCTTCTAAATCGGGCACTCAACCTCCCGAGCACTGCTGAAGGATTAAGGAAAGAGCTGACCCACGTTTCCAATGCGTTAAAATTAAATGGCTACCCATCAGCAACTATATTGAACATCTTAAAGAAGAATTCGACCTATGAAGTCATCCCTTCCCATGAAGAGTTAGTGCGAAGACTCCCAAAATGGCTTCGCAGTGTTACCTTAAATCAAAGGTGTCACTGAACCACTTACAAGAATTCTCAACAATAACGGCATCCGAGCCACCACCAGACCAGTTAAGACCCTACAAGAGGAATTTGTGTCTCCCAAATCAAGACCTCCATCAGACCGGCAAACGAACGTTGTCAATAAAATCCCCTGTGAGGACTGCACATGGAATTATATCAGAGAAATGGGTAGATGCTTACACACTAGAAAAAAGGAACACATACGAAACACCAAAGTTTTTAAAAGTGGTTCCAATGTTGCCAGCCATGGGTGGCTCGAAGGCCATACTATTGATTTTGAGAATGCACGTGTCATCGACAGAGGCAATTCACGCATAAGAAAAATACTGGAATCCTGGCACACTGCAATTACTAGCCAGGCAGACAATAATTCTAAGCAGCTGCCAAGACAATACTCAGTTTTATTGTAATCTTATCCATCACAAGTATTTCTTTTGCATTTCTGTATTTATTCATATTTGTTTTAAACTTTTAACCAGAGAACATTTTTAACTTTTCAACTCAGCAGTTCTGTTTTTTCAGTCCTAAAATGGCTCAATCAATAGGCCACTTCAGAAAGTACCATAATACTCTTTGGTTGTCCACCCAAATTTTGCATACGCATTGCTTCCAGTTTCTCTTGTACAATGGTCCCAAGAGAAAACAGAATCAATGCTAATGCAAAATTTGGGGGGACAAACAAAGAGTATTATGATATTTTCCGAAGTGGCCTCTTCCAGGCCTTATCATACCCCTTCGTCTGGCCATTTAACATCGTCATCCAAATGTTGCTCTGCTCCATGGTGGAGTCGGCTCGTGCACAGAATATCTCCACAGTGAGGTGTGAGCAACAGCGCAAATGCCCTCCATTGAAACTCTATCAAAATTGCATTTTCTCTAAAGTAATATAAAAATCACAGTTAAAAGGTTTCAAGCACCATTTCCTTGAGCCAAGATGAGACAAAAGTGCTACCTGGATTTCACGATAATCCCAGATACAGTGGTCAACACAACGACACAATCTGTTTGCCCATGGACAAATAGAATAGGAATTAAGACAGCAAGTGTGAAGTTGTAAGGATGGCATCATGTGGGCATGACTTAACATGACAGTTGTTGAGTAATTGGACAAATGGCCCACCCCCACCATGTGGACTGACAGCTTGTCAAATGCTCAGGGAATAATAGTTGGACCTCCAAAAGTTGGTCGCCATAAGTCCACTGTTCTACCTTCTTGCCACTGACAACAGGTCCAGATATAAATTTTCTGCCTCTTTCCAGTCCTTTGGTTCCGGTAAGTCAATGCTGGACAACACATAATTGAAGTAGTCTTGGTATACATTTGTTTCCTCCTCTATTTGCAAAGCGTTCTCCCTGAAATGATCAATCTGTGCACTTGAAATGGCTAGAATCAATCCGTCAACTCCACTGTGGTCCTCAGGCGGGCAAAACAATTCATCGGGTCTGCCAGGAACAGTGTCATGCTGTGAATCTCTTATGCGGTGCATGTTCCAATGTTCTTTTACAAAATCAAGATCTTTTTTGATGATTCCAGAAAAGGAGAACCAAATGCACTCTTTTTCTAGCTCACTGCCTGGGTTGAATTGCTCATTTTCAATCATAGTTTATCCACCATGTAGACCAGTCTCAGCGATTGAAAGACCACAATCCTTCTATCCTCTAATTGACAGGAGATGGGCGGGAAATATGGGCATCTACAACCTGTCTAAATTCGCACTGCAAGCAGCCATTAAGACATTCTCACTGCCACAGTCAGTTCTTAATTTCACTGGATAACCACCATAATTGTTGACGTAATCAACAAAATTTGACGCTGCTGTCTCCGGAAGGTTGTTTGACCTAACCAATCGAAGCCAGATGATCTTTCTGCTCCACCCATCAATGCATCCATGTATTGGGAAACCATATGGTTTGAGTTTGTCGTAACCGTGCATATGCAAACAATCCCTCATAATCTCTTCTACAACCCTCCTTGGTACTCGAATACCTTTCATCGATAGTGTATGCCACATTGAGCAATATCCTGCCATACACCCAGGACCTTCCATTTCTTGTTCTATATGTTTTCGCACCTCTATCTCGTCGTGCAAAGCCAGTTTTCTACGAAGGCCAAATTCCTTCAGCCGATTCTTGAGAGTTTGCTCAGACATCTTGATGGTGTGTTGCTTAGAAAGCATGTGTAGTATATACACTCTTGTAGTCAAATCCTCTTGAGAAATAGAAAGTTATTAGGGACTTCTCAT
>NC_090870.1:25460341-25462841 GCF_036669935.1 Montipora foliosa | reverse complement strand
TCTCGACGGAATTGCACCAAACGTTCAGCTCAATCCAATGACAGCCATCGTTCCATCTTCATCTGGAACATTACATGAAAAGCGTTCAGCTTCCCCATCAGTTGCAACAGATTCACAATGGTCATAAGATAGAGGATCAGCAAATGGCACCAAGAATAGTGCAAGATATTCAGATGGTCAAACGCTGGTATTAGTACAAGAATGGAGTGGCAGGAGTGTAGAGGATTGGAACAAGATTGTCACTGGTGTGTAAACAAGGCAGGCCCTGAGAAAAACACAAAAACAGTGCAAGGGTAAAATAAGAAACCTAAAACAAGAATGCTTGAAGAAACAATTCAAAGACAGGCCATAGAACCAAAAGTAGTCCATAATTTGACGTTTTTGATGAGGTATTAGACTCAAGGTGAGTAGCTAATGCCTGGTTTTGTACAGTACAAATACAACTGGTGTGGCAAGTGACTCGGATAACTACGAAGATGAAACTAAATAATGTGGCGAAAAAGGTTGCTGTTATTAATCGTGGTGAAGTAAAAGAATAATAAAGTATTCTCGTTTGTCTCGTGATGTGAAATAAGTGTGACACATAGCCATTTCTCGATTTAAATATTTCTTCCCTATTCCTCTTAATTTATTTCTTATTAAATTTATCGACATTTTCAAGTTTTAAGTTTTCTTGTCATCACATTGCTGCGACGGCCAGAATGTTGTCTCTATTTAGTGACTGTCATTACAAACTTCCTGTTTTTTTCTTCTTTTTTTGCAATTAAGTTCCTGCAATTTCCTGTTTTCTTTTTCTAATTCTGCAATGAAGTTCCTTTAATTCTATGATTCCCTGCTGATAGTCGACGCTTTCATCTAGTCAATTCCATATTGCCTGGATGTTGTATTCGTGATCTGTCAAGTTTGCTGCCTCAGTAGTTCTGTCTATTTCTAGATCTTGTCAAACTTTTGCATTCTGTCATTCTTTACTTTGCATTCTATATTCTGTAATTATGTCGCCTCGCTTCCAGGTTTGACTTACGGTGCCTTGAAAGAAAAAGGCGGGAAGGTGTCACGTGATCAAAAAAGGCGGGAATTTGGGCTCCAGAACAAGTGAAAATGGCGGATTTAGTTTCACTTGAGTTCGATGGGAAGACTCTCGGTGTAACGCCTTCAAACTTGAGCAAAACCACGATTGCTCGCTTCTATAGATGTAAGGCTTACACCTAAAGGTGGTGCATAATGGTAAAACCGAAAACATCTGGCCCTTATCAAATGGCAAATTCTTAGTTCCTTTGGGAACAACTAATGCACATGTAATTGCATTCAACACCAGTGAAGACAGGGAAGATTTTGTACGGGGAGCCTTCGATTTCTGGTTAGTATTGAGAGTTTTATTAGTATTATCTTGTTGTTAATTTTGCTGGTTCACTCCATTGAGCGAATTGAGAATACTGTCTACAAACCCCCGAAAATGATGCACATGCCTGTTTCTGTTCAATGTTCTAGGGCCCTATTGTTTCCCCGCGTAACCACAAATTATGGTAAGGCACAGGGTATTACAAGCCGACCTAGCAAGTTGCAAGGCTCCCACTTTGGGAAGAGACCGGCGCGCCAGGTCTTTCCTTTATAAAGACCAAAAAGAAGAAAACCTCTGGATTAGTGAAGGACTTTATTTTCTCAGCCGTTAACAAAGAAGGGCAAATGGTCCAACTTTTTCCCATATCAATTAACCTGACTTAATTGTCGGAGAGGTTTGGTGGTCTCTCAGTTCCTGTCATATGCAGTTCAATTGAACAGGAACTTCGGGAGCAAGGAGAGGTTGTTAGACTAGTAGTCACTGATGCAAGGGGCCAGCCTTTTATGGATTCATCTGAGACAAAAAGTAAGCTTACATTTTTAGTTATGATAGACACGAGTTCCCATATTTCCTTTTATTAGTTAAAAAAGAAATAAATTAGTTTGTATGCCCTCAGATCTCCATTACGCCCATGGAGAGTTACAGACCTGGTAAGATAAGCTAATGGTTTATACATGATTCAATTTTACCAGTTACCATCCACCCCCCTCCCACACCCCACACCCAGAGCAGAGCCAAAGGAAAATAGCGTGGGAGTCATATTAACAGGTAGAATTTAACCATGCATGCTTTAAAATGTTGCTTTTTCTTCTTTGTTTCACAGAAGAATCTTTCTGGGCATCTCAAAGGGCATTCCGAGCAATGTCCCTGCAAACATTTAAGAAATGGAAACCTGGAGTCTGGGCAGCCCTCAACACTGGCCTCTGCACATTGGAGGAAGAGGTCAGGCAATTCAGATTCAGAAGGGAATGCCATCATCAAGTCTGGAGGAACAGCATCTTGCATCATATGCCAATTTAAGTTTTGATAGTTTTTTTGTAAGGTTAAGTCTGTGTAGGAGCCCTAGTGACCCATCAGGTCAGAGTTTATCTTGGTTGCCTTAGTATGAAGGGACAAGGAGTATTTCTTATCCCCCCCTAGTTGGGATGCTTGTCCATTGGA
>NC_090870.1:25420341-25455341 GCF_036669935.1 Montipora foliosa | reverse complement strand
CTGAAACAGCAGAGGTCTGGGTATGGGCAAGTTGGATGTCTCGCTCATGTTCTTTGATTCTATCTTGTATAGGTCTTCCAGTCTCACAGATGCAGACTTTACCGCATTCACAGGGAATCCTGTAAACCACGCCATCTTGTTTAATCGGCTCAACAGCATCTTTCTGTCGTACTAGATGTGATCTTAATGTAATCTCTGACTTGAAAACAGCGCATATGCCTTGTTCTTGTAGGCAGTGGTGAAGTGGTTCAGATAGGCCTTTGAAATAGGGTAAGACCGCAGTAGCCTTGTATTTGTTTGTCGGCTCAGCACTGCTACTCTGTTTCATGGTCTTAATGATTTACTAACTTCCCCCCTGCCTGCTTGTCTATGTAGATATTGAACATTGGCATTGGAGCAATCGGCCAATACCCATAACTTTATGCCCCACTTAATGGCTAATCTTTGATATTTTGTTGGATACTGGACCTGTGTCCGGACTTCACCATGTGCTCATCAATGGCTGCATAATTTCCCTGCTGGTGCAAGACCTTATGTAACTTGTTACCAGCAGGCTCCTTTGAGGGGTCCACGATGTACAGGAAAGCCACAAGGGCTTAGAAATGCAACCTGGGCATGATTTATCAATCTCATAGTCCATGGAATAGAGTGGCCATGCTCCAATATTTGTCAACATCCCCTGCTATTCTTACTAACCCAAAATAAGTCAACAGAGCTATGAGCCCATGGATCTCATCTTATGTTGTTTCCTGCCAGCTTCTATCCGAAAGGGTGTACCTTTTGTAACCCCCAGAAGCAACACAGATGTAAGCATAGGTGTTAGTATGCATAACGATACTCTCGACCATTTCTCTAGTATAAAATAACCAAGAAACCTCTACAGGTCTCACCATGCTATTTTTGAGGAGACTACCCTCAAGGTGATACCGGGTTGTCGAGCAGGAGTGAAATGAGGAATGTGAGGATTTGCACCTGCCTTGACCCAAGGAGCACGAGCTGCAGGGCCTTTCCCTTTTCCTACATGGGAGAGGGGGGTATGGTGTGAGGTGCAGCACTAGTTGTTGCACAGGTAGCATATAATGCGCCCACAGGAACGAAAGGGGGTCCAACGACGGACACATTATCTCACTAACAAAGGCCACCAAGTACCTAGTAGATGTCGCTGAAGTTGTAGTAGACTACACTTACCGTAGGAGTTGATTGTTCGCCAATGATCTCTTTGGCACTGAAAAGAAGAACGCTACATGTTATGCATTTGAAACAAATAAATCCCAAAAGAATCCGTGGGTTGAAATAAGTTTTAGGAAAAATATCCTAAGAATTTTATAACCATTCGAACCGAAATAAATCCTAAAGGAATCCATCAACTGAAATAAGTTTTAGCAAAAATATCATATTTGAATAACGGTAACCCACGATCAGTTTTAAATTTCCGAGGTATTTTTCTTTTATTTCACTTCGCAAAAAGTGTAAATTTAAAACAAGGGTTTTAAATCTAAATGCATAAAACGCAAATTCATTGATCTTAGGCCGGAACTGATGGTGCGTACATGTATAAGAACAAAAAATCAGCTGTTTGTGTTGTGCAATTAGCGATTCCTTGAACTACACAACCACAAAAACATCTGTTGTACTAATAAAAGTATTTGATGAAAAATACTTTTATGTCTAAAACATGAATTGTGGATGTATTTCAAAAGAAAAAACATGGGTTTCTACACGTAAAGAAAAAGGAGACTAAATTTCATCGCATTCCAAGGCCAACCACATGCTCTGTCGCTTCAAAATTTCACTACACAATGATGTGATCACTTACCTCCATTTGTCGAGTATTTGGCGATCCAAATCACACTCTTTATCTCCAGTCATCCCTTGTTCCTTCTTTGTGCAACAACACTCCTTTACATGAACAAGGAAACTACAATCCTGGGAAGGTAGCATCACTTTAGAGATAACCCCCTCCCCCTTATCAATGTTGGATTTTCCAGGAAGAAATTGGTGACTTTTCTTGCATGAAGAAGTTCGAACAAGCGAATTAGGTACAAAGTGAAGTGACGCAAGCAACCTTCCCAACAACTTGTAACCAGGATTGTCTGAAAAAGGTTGAGGTGAAATAAACGCATTTTTTTTACAAGTGGTTTTATTGCCTTAGGAGAAACTCTAAGAAGTGGCAACGTATTTGGATTTCGATAGGTTTTGTTCAAGTTTTTGCTAAAATCAGGGTCAAAAGAGGTCTATACATTTTATTTTGTGCTAATTTGGCAAATTATAGTGTGCGATGTTTACGAAATGAATAAGAATAATTTATTCATGGTCAGGCGTACCATATCTCCATTTGCTGTTGTCAGATATGCAATATTTGCCATCAATACGTGATAGGTCGAAAGTTGCCTTTCATATTGAACCCTTAGGATTTTGTAAGTTAAGGTAAGCGCTTTCCGAACCAATGACCCAACACACCAGTGCTTATACCCGGTTTCCGTAGCATTAAGCGACTAGGAGCATTTTTAACTCCCCCCTGGATGGGATGCTAGTCCACCGCAGGGTTACCGCCAGCATTACGCTAGTACCCATTTATACACCTGGGTGAAGAGAGGCACCGTGGGAGTAAAGTGTCTTGCCCAAGAACACAACACAATGTCCCCGGCCAGGACCCGGAAGAATTCATTTGCAACAGGGGAAGTAAAGTTATTGATGAGTGTCTTTCCATTGCTGATGAATTAGGCACTGCTGAAGAGAAATTTGTAAGGACGAAGAAGAGCAGAATTCAGATTTTAAAAGAAATGAAAAAGGACAATTGTGCAGATGAATGCAAAGGGAATTGGATACAAGCAGCTACTGACTTACTGCAGCAAAATGAAATATATGTACAGGTATTTTGCAAAGCAGTTTACAGTTTGCTTCAGTGCAGTAGGGGAAAATATAGAAACATACTTATCCACGGTCCAGCCAACTGCGGCAAGACATTCATTTTGACGCCTCTAAAGGAAATCTGCAGTATCTTTTGTAATCTCGCTACTGGTACATTTGCTAGGGTCGGAGCAGAGGAAGCCGAGATAATTGTATTGAATGATTTTCGTTGGAAACCCTCCATAATAGCATGGTGTGACATGCCTCAGCTTTTAGAAGGTGACGTAATGCATTTGCCAGCCCCAAAGAACTTTTGTAAGCGTGATATTGAACCATCCAAGGATACCCCTGTGTTCACAACTGCTGATACGCCCATGGTTCTCATAAAAGGCAGTGGCATTGATCGTGTAAATACTGGAGGCTAATTCCCTCAGCTGAACAACAGCAGTTCATTCCCTGTGGTCCATGCTTTGCTACATTTATCTTAGGGAACAAGAATTGACAGCTGTGTGTGGGAGGATCAGGTTCCTGTTATAGTCAATGGCACAATTTTCCGCAACAGTACTCCATATTTTCCGAGAAAAAGGTCGCTATTTTGTTCATCTTTGGGTTCAATTAAGCACTTGGTAATAACCATTGTAGTGCTAACTTTGTTTTTCATAGGATTGCAGACTGTAAAGTTTGGTTTAAAGACTATTTTCACAGTACTCCATCGAACGAATATAAATGAGAACTTCATTATTCAATTAATCTTTAAGTTCCCTGAATATAAGGGAGTACTGTTAAAAATGGAGGAATTTCTCTATTACAGGGGACAAATTCATAATCGGTTACTTCACATTATTAAATTCTATCCATGAGCAATCAAGTAGTATCGAAATGTACCGCACTGCCCTCGAAAATTTCCAAATACTTGTGGAGTACTGTGTGGAACACCGTTGCGTATTTACATAAGAAGACAAGGGATTAACAAGATGTTATCTTATATGCTGCATGACCTACACATGCAATATTTCTTGTTCGTTTTGATTACGTTTTAAACTTTGCTTCTCTTGATATGAAACTCTAAGGAACTGTTAATATACTCGTGAAACTCTAAGCATATGTAACTTTACTTTATTTTTTCGGGAAATCAATATTTCGTTCTGTAACCCTTGCCTTTAATAATCAACCATACGCATTGAGGCATGCTTTCTATGGCCTTGTCTATAATTGCAGGATCTACATTCTTGATTGTTCTTAATACTCGCGTTTTAAATTCCTCAAATGTTTCACACGTTAGATTTTCTTCAATAGCTTCACACTCCAAAAGGTTTTTCACTATATGGAAAATATTCTCGATGGGATTTATGTCTGGTGAACTGGGAGGTATTCAAAGCAGTTCGTACTCAATATCTTTTAACGCATTCTTTGCCACCTTAGATGTTTGAGATGGATCGCTGTCCATAACGAATAAACGTTTTCCTGCTCTCCCGAAACACAGATTGAAATGTTGGCGTATGAAGGACGCAAAAAACTTGCCATTCATTTTATCATATGGCTCGCAAAGAATAACCCCCTTGTTGTACGCGATGGCAACCATCACATGCAACCGCTTTCCTCTGGCTAGGTCTTTTGAGCCCTTTTCTTCTCCACACACGTGCTTTTGGTGCCATGGCACTGCTTATAGGGTTGCTTTTAAAAACAAAACTAACACCATCTAAGTAAAAAGCAACATCATGCATCCAAAGCCCAGTACAACTGTTCTCACTTTTGGTTAACTTCCTTGGCAAATTGTAAGCGAAGTTTTCGGTCTAACTCAAGTAAAAGTCCTTTCTTTCGCGCTTGCCTGAATCCGAAGCCAAGTTCATTTAAACACATGCGTAGGTACAGCAATTTACAGTTTGGAGACTGAGACCAGAATATTGAAGAAGTTTTTTCACAGTAACATTTGGGTTGTATGCCCTAAGATTTACCAAATTCCGATGAACCAATCGTTTGCAACGGTCGGAAACCTTTCTTGGTCGGCCCATCTTCTTCCCACTGTGGCGCTTTGTGGTTTTACTATTGCTATAAAGCGATAGCGATGTTTTGCAGATACGTTCTGCGGAAGAAACAGAAATCTTGCAACGTTTCGCTATCTCCGGATAACTTGCCCTGTGCTTTTCCCTTAAACACACTGCTAAGGCTCGTATTTTTGGGGAAATCTTCGCTTTGAAGACCATAGCGAAACCTTGTGAATGCTGTCTTTAAAACGACAAAAATGACATTAGCTCCTGTGCGCACTACTGTTGATGCACAAGTTCATTATACATCAATACGTTCAAATTAAATGTTGTAAGGCCTTGTAAAAAAATGCATTTACTTCATAAAACGGGATAAACTTAGTATTAAAACCAATTTTATTCACCAAACACATTGTTTGCATGTCTTGGGGAAGTTTGCATAAAACAAAAAAAAAAACCCTTGCCATATTACTATTCTGGAAGTAATGCAAAGAACACTAGGTCCATCACTAACAGGTCAATTGTCTTCTAAATATTTTCATTATTTTGCAGGAATTGTGCCTCTAGATACAAAAATTTACGCTGAAATACATTTAATTGGTGAGCTTCATGAAACAGAATGCGAATTTTTGAAAAAAGGGACACTCAGTGCCCCTTCCTGTACCGGCGCGTAAGATACTACTATAACGCAATATTGCGTCACGCAAAACCCTTCATTGGAAAGCACATATGTGGATATGGCATATTCCATATTCTGAGAATGGTGCCCAATTAATTAATTATGGGGAATACCGACTGTATATTTGCCGTACATTTTGTGTTAAAAACTGTTTTCAATTGTTTTCAGACAATCCTGGACAAAAGTGGTGGGAAGGTAGCATCACTTTAGAGATAACCCCCCTCCCTCTCATCAATGTTGGGTTTTCTAGGAAGAAAATGGTGACTTTTCTTGCATGAAGAACTCCAACATTGATTATGGGGGAGGGGGGCCCACAAGAGCATGGCATTTCGCAAATCCAATAGTTCGAAAAACCGAATTAGGTACGAAGTGAAGTGACGCACCCATCCTTCCCAACAACTTTTGACCAGGATTGTAGGTTGAATGAAACCTTCTTGAGGAAAGAAATTATGAAGGTAGAATTTACTGTAAAAATGACAAGAACAGACAACTAGTGATTTCGTTGCTTTTAACTTTGCTTCATAGTAAACTACTTTGCAAATCAAGTTAACCCAATAATTGCAGCAATCTATACAGAGGAATATCCTTTAAGCAAACTTTGTATTCTTTCCACTCTTGTCATATTATAATATTTTTTCATTAGTTCTTGATGGCATTATAGCAGAGCACCATACTCAAAGTTTAACATAGATAGCTGTGGTCAGCACCACACTCGTGGCTGCTCAGTTATTCAAGTGAAGGATCTTTGGAGGGATATCACGAGAAAAGAGACTAAATTTAAATATAAGCTTAGTGATGAGCACCGGATAAAGAGAAGAGGCAACAAAATTTGAAAAATTTAAGCAAAGCAGGACTCGTAAACACTGTAAAGCTGACAGGAATAGAGAAAGAGAAAAACCACTTATGTCCAACGGTTGGATTTCAGGTAAGGTTTTCCTTCTTGAATTAAACTGTTTCCTCTAGAAAGTAAAATTAGCCAAAAATGATGAACTTTATATCTTTAATTATTTCTCCCCTCGTAATTACACAAGCAATGCAAATTTCACCTCAAATGAAAGAGAAAGGATAAAGCTACAGCGATCAATTTGACTTGCAATTCATGGCTGTATCTTGCAAAATAAAAATTCTACAATTGAAACAACTTTCGTGTGTGAGAGAGTTTGGCTGGTCCGGTACATGCTCCACGCTGAAAAGTCTGAAAACGCTTTGGCGATTTTTTACATGGCACTAATTTTATTCAACTTAATCATTGTATATTTCTGTTAAAATTACAGCCGTTCAAGAATTACAGCGGTACTTTCGATATTATAGCAAAACACGTTGACATCTACATTGTTGTTGGAGATACAAAGTGGGCAATTTCTATTATTGCATTATTGTTGAGTTGCAGTACTTTCGAATAAAAAGATTACAACTACTGTTGGGTGTTTTGGAACTCTGATGCAAATCTGTAAACTGTGTATTAGATTGACTGTTTCGTGGGCACTTAGCGATAGCTACTACTAGTCATTATTTCTTTCCAGGTAATTCCACAAGCAAGGCAACTTATACCTCAAATGAAAGAGAAAGGACAAAGGTAGAACCAAGAAAAAATTTTGGAGCCTACAAGTATTTCCTACTATTGCTAATAACATTTGCATACGTTTTCAAACAGTAAACAGCTTCAGTAAGTCAGAGGGCCTTGATGAAGTGAGGTTAACACATGATGTAGCAAAGGAAAATGTTTCCCATTGTATGGGAAAGATATCCAGAAATTTTGGCTAAAAAAGAATGAAAAGAAAATTGTTTACGAAGCTTTTTTGTAAATGTACCCAAAAAGGGTAAAATCTGACACTGGGAGTGTAATTTCTTTTTTCCTCGCCTAGGAATTTGTTATGGTGTAAAGCATTACCTCCCAGAAAGGGTAACTGAATAGGTTCTCCAAAAATACACATTTCAAGCGACAATCACCAACCCTTATGAAATGCAGGCCTTCTAAACTACATAAATTAGCGTAAATTATAACATCAAAATTCAAATGATGGCACAAATAAAGACCAAACGATTTGAAATAAGCAGGGAGAAATGTTGTTAATGTTCCTGTCCTAGCAATGACGTGTACAGCAAATTTCCATGAGTTACAACCACCACAGAACATCTCACACTTTCTTGTGGAACACTGGTCCTCTAGCACTCCTTGGATGTTACACGACATGTGCCTTGAAAAAATACCTAAAAATAAAGGGGGTGGGGTACCTACTACTCACTCCCATCATCTCTTGAGAGATAACATCTCTGAATGGATCGTAGAACCCCCACTTAAAAGAAAACGATATTAGTATGTGATGACAACAGGCAATATGTAAGATATGCATAAAAAATTATTCTACTCTAATTTTTGGGTTTCTTTTTCAATAACACAACATATTTTATACAGTTATAAGCTACCATGGGGTTCATTTACTGACATGTTGTAAAATTGTCTGGTGTGATACACACAATAAGAGTTCAGTTCTTTTGTGATGTGCATGTGTAACCCCTGACACTGGGGTGCACCGCAGGAGGTGAACACAAATTTGCATCCCCTTCTCTTCCTGAAACACACCACGCACTGTTTTCTCACATTCAAATAAATTGGACAGTGAACTACATCAAACTCATCTAAATTACTTTCCTTAACTCTTTCATTACTGGGAGGAGTACCTCTATCATGGAGATCACAGATGTTTTGAACAAGGTCCTCCCCTGTAGGAAGCCAATGAGTATTTGGCAAGTCACCTAGGAGCTTGATCATGGGGAAACTTTCGTTGTTGTTCGTAGAAAAGGATGTAACTGTTCACTACAGCCACATAAATAAGATGGGAAAATAAGGTTTTCCACCACGCCATGCACCTCTGCTGTACATTGTGGGTGGCCAGGTTCTGATCTGATTGATCCACTGCATTCGTTTACTGACTGTACATGTTGTAAACCTCGGGCTGCTGAAGAGCAGAGGTACTCCAGGTACCACCAGTCTTTCTCTCTCAGCTCACCTGTGTGGTCTCATTTGCATTGCCGGAGGTAGTAATCATTGACACTAACTTGTTGTCAACCCCATTGCAGTGCCAACGCAGGTGAATCCCTCTCCCAACGCATAGTTCCTTTAGGCTTACCTTTGCGCCACACCTTGCCATTCTCCAGAAATCCCTTCTGATATCTATAATAGTACTGGTAGCAGGGGTTCCATGGTCAAACAATTCTGTGGGAAGGGTATGGATAAACAAATGGTTACCCCTGGTCAAGATAGTTATGCATGAGGGTCATAACAACATCATAACCAAGGCCATGTTCACTAACTTCCCCCCTGCCTGCTTGCCTATGTAGATATTGAGACCTTGAACATGAGCATTGGAGCTATCGGCCAATACCCATAACTTAACGCCCTATGTAGTTGGCTTATCTTAGATACTTTGTTTGATTCCCGACCTGTGTCCGGACTTTACCATGTGCTCATCAATGGCGACATGTTTCTTACCGCTGGTGCAAGACCTGGCATCTTGTTTTCAAATACTGAGCAAGTGCTTCTACCTTACATAACTTATAACCAGGAGGTCCACGATGTGGAGGAAAGCCACAAGGGCTAAGAACTGCAACCTGGGCATGATTTATCAAGCTCATAGTCCATGGAATAGAGTGGCCATGCTCCAATATTTGTCAACATCCCCCGCTATTCTTACTAACCCAAAATAAGTCAACAGAGCTATGAGCCCATGGATCTCATCTTATGTTGTTTCCTTCCAGCTTCTATCCGAAAGGGTGTACCTTTTGTAACCCCTAGAAGCAACACAGATGTAAGCATAGGTGTTAGTATGCATAACGATACTCTCAACCATTTCCCAAGTAAAAAGTAGCCAAGAAACCTCTATAGGTTTCACCATGCTATTTTTGAGGAGACTACCCTCAAGGTGAATACCGGGTTGTCGAGCAGGAGTGAACTGAGGAATGTGAGGATTTGCACCTGCCTTGGCCGGGGGAGCACGAGCTGCAGGGCCTTTCCCTTTTCCTACATTGGGGGGTGGGAGAGTTGCAGTGCGAGGTCCAGCACTAGTTGTTGCATGGGTAGCATAGAATGCACCCAGAGGAACTGATGAGGGTCTAACGACGGACACATTATCTGACTACCAAAGGCCACCAACTGCCTAGTAGATGTTGGTGAAGTTGTAGTAGAGGTGGAAACTGGATCACTTACTACTACACTTGTCGTATTAGTTGATTGTCCGCCAATGACCTCTTTGCCACTTAAAAAACGAAAGTTACATGTTATGCATTTGAAATAAATAAATCACAAAAGAAAACGTCAGTTGCAATAAGTTTTAGCAAAAATATGATATTTGAATATTGGTAACCCAGGATCAATTTTGAATTTTGGAGGTATTTTTGTCATTTCACTTCACTGAAAGTGTAAATTTACAACAAGGGCTTCAAATCTAAATGCATGATGAGCAAATTCATTCATCTTAGGCCGGAAACAATGTTTTGTACATGTGTAAGAACAAAAAATCAGCTGTTTGTCTTGTGCAATTTGCATCCCCTCGAACTACACAACTGCACAAAGATCTGTTGTACTAATAGAGGTATTTGACGAAAAATATGATTTTTATGTCTGAAACATGAATTGTGGATGTATTTCAAAACACAAAAAAATGGGTTTCTACACGTAAAGTGAAAGGAGACTAAATTTTATCGCATTCCAAGGCCGACCACATGATCTGTCGAAGCATCACCTCGATTGCTCGCCTAATTGGCGATCCAAATCATACTCCTTGTCAGCACTTATCGCCATAAATCGCTAGGAAAACATCCATGGAGTGAATCCCTCCTCTCAAAGCAGACACTGTGGCACTGAAAAACAAGAACAGAGAGAAATGAACTCAAACGATCATGGTGTCATAAGTTTGCTTCATTGCTATGTGAAACAGCCTGTGATTGCGGAACAGACGTCGAGTGACGCAGCTCGAGAACTCGATGCTCTTTTGGCATCCGTACCACCACCACCACCTCCATGTAAACTGCCTTCCTATGAGGAGATGTTAACATGAGCAGATTCTCTCGGGTAGTAGGGGAGACCGTGGACGTACTTGGAGCAATAGTAGGCTGTACGTTCATCTTTGGCGGACTGTTTGGGCCAATCCAGGCAAGGTTTCTAATGAATGGACCCATAATGTTTTCTGGTATGATCGCACCATCCAAGTTCTTTGGGCAAGAACTGACGCCCAGTGAAGAACCCTTCCAGATCGATGACCAGACACACCTTATCGAGAGGTAGTCTCCTTCACAGCCATTTTTTGGATGTCACGCAACGCTCCCCCCAAAGAACCGCCTGCTTAAACCTGAACCAAATTCCTTTCCCCTTTTCAACCAATCATAGCCTCCCTCACATAAACCTTTTAACTCTCACATTGTCACGTTTTATGTACATTCGGTTGTTACTGGCATAATTAGCACTTTTTCCGACTTATAAATTTCACTTAACGCTTTGTACATTAATCAACTGAAGATTGCAAAAGTTTCTGTCAAAACATGTCTTGTAATTTCAAACGTTTTCTCGTTTTCTTTAAATTTCTGACTTGCCTGCTGATATCGAGGATCAAATCCTGATCAAATGAAGACTTTCCAAAATCCTGAAAGCTCAAACCAAAAGGCGTTTCCTAGCGTCAGTCAAACATTACATTATCAATCCATGGTTCTTGAACTCCCCATTTTGTTGAACCAAGTTACCCCACAAGGGCCCGGTCCACAGTCTGCATTCAATTTTAAATCCTACATTTAACAAAATGAACCTCTTCTCTACAAGTGATGTCATGACAGAATGATGAGAACTTTTGATGTATGGCACCAAGATAAATCGCCTGATCATCTGTAAGGCCACAGTAGATTCTTGCCATTCTGCCTTGGTAATATATATTCTCCGGGAACTGGGAATGGAGTTTCTTGGTGGCTAGCATCAGATGAGTACCGCTTAACACTTCATATTCATATACATCCTTTTTAGCTGGATCAAAAGTTTCCTTGCTTTCTATACCCTTTCCAAACATGAACAGACATCCATGACTTCCACTTGGCTCTTGTAACAATTCCTCTTTGAGGCTATCAACAAATGCTTCATTGACACGCCTAAATTGCCTTGATGGGCGGACAGGCAAACCAAGCTTCTTGATAGGAATAAATTGTGATGTTGCTGTAATTATCAAAATAAACTAAGGATAATAACTACAAATGCACCTGGGCCCAGTTGTTCGAAAGCTGATTAACACTAATCCATGATTAAAAGTTTACTGAGGGTTTCAACTCACAGTTGATGATGGCTTTAAAAGCCAACTTTTAGCTCCAAGGTATAGAAAAATTCAAGTTAGAACATAAGCGAAAAGTTCGTTTAGAAATATATTTGTTGAACACTTACATGTAATTTAAGTGGAATCAAAGTTAACACTAACATGGGATTAGAACTTAAATCGTACATTCAAACAACTAGGGCCTGGTGTGTGTTTCTCAAAACTCCAGAAACAAGTAATTTCAGGTGTGAGAAGCCATTCTTCAAGTCAGTGTTTGATAGATTTGTACTACAGCTGTACGTGACATCTCTTATGCGAAAACTAGTCCAATGTACAAGTGGGGGTTAGGTCACGCAGTTTAAGGCAATTTCTGCACCGATCCAATGGTCATATCATTAACTAAAATATCACAATAACGTCTCAAAACTATAGAAGAACTCAAACAAATCACAGGAAAGCCAAGAAGGGACATGGATGGGCAAAACTGGAGAGGATTAAAATGGATTGCATTTGGATAAATTTGCAAGTTTATCTCAGTCTACTGGTATATCAAAATGTCATTAACACAGCTGGAAAATCATTCTCATTTGTTACGTGGTCGCGATTTTGCAGATAAAAGACTCTTGCCCTGCCAATTTGGAGTTTAGAGCTCATAATTGACAAAATTAAACAAAATTATCCAAAACAGTTTGACCTTGCCCCTTTAAATGGAGAGTGCACTTTTTGAGAAATTTTTAACAAAGTTGCTGTTTGAAAGTTTTGACGAATGCTTCCCTGTTCACCTGCTTGTTTTTAAGACTCCTCTTATTTAGTTATGATATACAATGTAATAAACTGAGGTTACAGTGTATAAGGGCAGGATACATTAAGGAATTCAAGAGATAAGAAATAAAACATGTTCTCAAAAAAGGTAAGAGCTCAAAATGAAGTTTCAAACAAACAGCCGGTCTCCTATGCCAAGTTTGAAATAAATTCACTGGGATTGATACCCCTTTTTCTGTAAAATTTCAAGGGCGTAAGATAGATATTTCCAGTGCTTTACAATCAACAAAGCGTATTTGAGTAAAATTTTAATTTCTAAGAGTTTTTAGTCCTTTTGCCGAATTCACATAACCTCAAAAAAAGTTTAGTTCCCAGCTGAGAGACGGGTTATTATGCACCCATCAATGTTAAGCCCAAGGGGAAACCTGGGCATTATTCTCGCCCACCAACATGGCCGCTATGACGTCACATGTAAACATTTCCACTTACAACAAAATAACAAAAAATGAGGGAATTTTATTTAAGCTGAGGCATTACATGCCTATGAGTACACTCAAACAACTGTATTATACTGTCATATATCCGTATTTACCGTATGGAGTAATGAGCTGGGGTACCGCATACCAAACTAAGTTACATAAAAGGACTTGACTTGGACTGTATTCGCGGCATCTTTTTTGCAAACAAAAGAGAAGGTGCCACACCGTACTTTAGGCTGTTAGGAATTTTAAGGCTAGAGAATATTTTTAAATCAAAAATTGGCACTCTTGTGGATAAAATACAATATCGAAAAAAGGATATACCTCCTGCTCTCTATGATTTAGTTCAATCAGCTTCGGCTGTCCATAATTATAAGACCAGGTGTGCCACTAATCAAAACCTGTACAGGCCATTTTCTGGAACTAATTATGGCCTGGCAAGGTTTAGCGTAGTGGCATCACAGACCTGGGAAGCAATACCAATGAAAATTAAGTGTCTCCCCTTTGACAGTTTTAAAAAAGAATACAAACTCTCTCAACTTGACAGTTAGACGTGTGATTAACTTTGCCAGAGCCTTATAACTATTTTCTATAAGCACTACATAACCTCCACCCACTTGTAACCGCTCTGTGGTAGCAGCCAACTCGAAAGCTTGGCTCCTTTGGCTGCTACACACTTTCTTCTTTGTTATGTTTAATTCAAGGTATAGCTAGCTCTGTTTTTATTTTTTTTTTACTCTTTCTGTTGTATTGTAGTTGAATAAGTGTGAATAAAATGAACTTGAACTTGAAGTTTAACTAGAGATAACACTTCTCACAGGATTATTTCATCTCATCATTTGGGGCAGCTTTTTTGGTAGCAGTTGACCCAGAGGACGTACATTTTCTTTTTCTACATTTGCTAGTTTTGTAACATCTCCGGAGATCTCCACTTCGTTAATATAAATTCGTATTTCAACGCGGTAAATTGCATACTCAACCCGGGACTAAAGACTGCCAAATGTTGAGCCACGATTTTTCAAACTTTAAAATATTGATGTCCAATATAGGATTCATTTTGTTCGGTTTTCCACAAGAAATCTATATGAAGTATAAGCATAGAAAATGTGACTGGAAACCTTACCAACACTATGATCCTGTAGCTGCTTTCAAATGAATATCACACTAATAACCAAAAGAATTAAAAACGTTTTTCCGTCAAAGAGTTTTGCAAAGTGGAGCATATTTCTGAAGGTAAAACGAATGAAGACCTCAACAGAAGCTTCTTTCGTCTTGAAAATCTTGGTGGATTGGCTACAATTTCAGAATACCCGGCCACTTCAGCTACATACCACTGAATAACAACAGCGTCCATTGTAATGTGCCTTGTTCTTTAAAAGCCTCTGACTGCCTGGGAATTCTCAAACTGCATGAGCAGCTTCTGTCTTTTGGAAACGAATTGACTGCTGTGTTATTTGTAAAGAATGTCCAGCCATAAAAAAATGGTTAAGAGAATGAATTCCTTAAAGTGCGAAAAGACAAAGCCATACTCTCACCTCCACAAATGGCTTATTACTCTCTGCTTGTAGAAAGAATGACACATCGATGACAGTACGATACTGCTGCCCATTGCTCTTTGTTAGAAGCAAGCCATCGCGATAAATGTTTGGCTTGTCTCCGAGTTGTCACTTGCATGGACCAGCTGATGGCCATTTTGCAAGTACTTCAAGAAACCTTTGGTTCGAATGTGCCGCAGCATTCACCGTATTAGGCGGTAACGAATTGAGATGACAAAATTTTTTGACCATTATTAGATTTTAACCAATTACAGAAATATCAAGAGACAAAGAGCGTTGAACTTTCATGGAACTAGAACAATGATATTGAGACACGTCACTGCAGAATATCGTCAAGATGCAGTTTCAACCCACATGCTGAGTACATGGAAGACAAATTCAAACCATTAACCATGATTATGGGTGATGAATGGACTGATGAACTCGAATTTCTTGAACCTTTGTGCAAACGTAGTGGAGATACTATTTTGCAAAGCACCCCCATCAAGAGGCGGAGGGTAGAAGTTACAACCATGAGTGTAATCATTGATAGTCACTTGGCTGTGACTGACAGTCTTTGCTGGGGCGTGTTTAAATCACGAAATGACTCTCCAGTTAGCTTAAATATTACTAACTTAAAGGTGGTTAGCTCTCAATAATTGTATGGGTTAACCGTATGCCACATTGTTAAGTGCCATTCCATCATTTCGTTTTTAAACATGCCCTCTTTGCTGACTCTAGGTAAAGAAAACTTAGAAATAGTCAAGTAATTTTTCATATTTCAAGGGTATTCAGAATACTTGGCCAGTGATTTGCTTGTCATTAAGAGCCAATGTCGGAATATATGGAGAATCTCAAATCAGTTCCGAAAAATCGAATTTTCGTTTATACCACCCAAACAACCCTTTGGAATGGTTATTTCAAAAAATGATATTAAGAAATCCCCACGCGCTTTACATTTGGAGAATTTTAGAAAAGTTCGAAAATTCACAAAAAATACCATTTTTATTTATGAAATTAGTCTTCATTTACAAGAACTGAAGTTTCAGCTCTGCCAATTAAAAGACTGGAATGAAGTGAAATTTTAACTGGAGCCCTTTGGACACTGTGCGTGACACAACGTGAAATGTAAACAAAGTGAAAGGAAATGTTGACAAAGGGGAGAAAAACGCACAAAAATAATTTCAGTCTCATAGATTCACATGACATTGACAAGAAAATTGCTTTTCAAATAATCCCTTCTAGCTGACAAGCCAGTAATACAAAGATTTCTGTTGAATGATTATTAAATCTCTTCCCGACTTATCTAGGAAGATCAAAAGAGATCTTGCGGGAGTGTGCAATCAGAGGTAAAACAATACTTTGTATCCATTCAGCTATTGGTTTTTGCTACTATTATAACTATAATTATAAAGCAATACCACTGGGCACGAGTCAACTCTTCAGGTGGCAATTTGTTGATCTTGGCAACTACATCTACTGATGACGTCTTTTAAGCAATTGTAGATATGGAGCTTTGCGACGAATTGGTGGATGAGGAATGCTGAGATTGAGGCCTTTGCAAATCACCTAGAGCAATGCAGCCTTCAAGTGTTTCGGTGTCTTCCTCTGCCATGGCACAGATGTTGTATTGGTCAAATATTATAGGATGCTGAATAATAATGGTAGCCATGACATGCTCTCTGGTCGCAGAAAAGTTTATCTTGCCTTCGATGGCTGCAATGTCAACTTCATGAGTGTTTTGGCGACCTTTCGCAGAAAGGCAGGTGAAATATGAAGTAATCTGTTCAGTTGTCATAAATGGGCACGTCTCGTATCTCGCGAGTAGTACTATATGGGAACATAGACCAGTTTGAAATGGAGCATTCTGATTGGTGGAGAGCAAAAATTAATGAGATGCATCGTCTTCTGATTGGTTAAAATTTTTGTGTCCGCCATTATCACGTGCACACATGAAGAGGATTGGCCAAGACAGTGGGGTCAAAGTCCAACGTCGGGGGGCCTTTGTTAAAAGTATGTAAAGAATGTGACGAAAACCAGGGGGGAACACTTAGGAGACGGTTCTTTGTTTTTTTCTTGAATCATGAACGGTTTAATCAACAAACAAACATATTTTACAAGCGGAAACGTGTGAGGAGACCTGGTGTCTAATGACCTCGTCCCTAAGCAAATAGTTCAGCTAAGACTTCAGCGAGATCCAGATCCTCGTCGGTGAACCGTTCGTAACTGTAAGGGTAGGTCTGGGCTGTGGTGGGATCCAGGACCCGTTTGGAGTAGACGAGCCGGTAGTCTTTGTGAGAAGGTTGTGTTTCTAAGGTGTAGGTCTTGGCATTTCTTTGAATGGTGTGAGATTGCGTGACAGGAGTGGTACGTGGTTCGTCTAGAGGACGATGCAATTCGTCCAAGGTGTTTTGACGCAAGATGTTGTAATTCAATTGAGACATCCCTTCGACGTTGAGGGAGAAACCGCGGACCTTGCAATCTACTTTTCCGTTCTTGGTCTTGTAACCGTAGTTCTTGGGACCTCCCGAACAGAATTCCACAATGTGATCTCCAGCGTCGAGTTCGCTTTTGAACTAGGCGTAGGTAGGCGCCTCGTGGAGGGTCCAAGGGTGGGTCGCCAGGACGATGGAGGTAGACAACCAAGTCGGTGTCGAAGTAGAGGACGCATTCGCTAAGATGATCGAGTGCTTGATAGAGATGGAGTCTGGCATGACAGGTGGTAAAGGCGGCTATGAAGATGTTGAGATTGGGTGAAGGCAGGACATCGTGCGTTTGTAATTTGTAATGGACTTTGACCCGGTCTTCCGTCAGCGAACTGACGTAACGGACATCGTGTTGATCGCTGTTGAGGAATTGGATGAACAGTTGAGGTTTGGTGAATTCTCGGACCTGGGTCTTGTTGATCCGTTGCCCGAACTTGCCCCACATCGAGTTGAGCATCATCTTGGCCAGGGCTCGGAGTCCTGGATTCTTTTCGATTTTAGTGGGATCGAGACGAATGCCTTCCCGAGTATAGTACGCATCGATGTGGGCTTGTTTCTGAGCAGGGGTGGTGCATCCTGCGGGCCAGCCGCTGGCTTCTTCTTTGATTTGGAGCCACATGTCCACGTAGGATTTGAAGAGTCCCGTGCGTTGATGATCAAAATGCTATACTTCGTGTACGTGTTGAATGACGTAGTCTTTTTGTACAGCCATGTCTAGTTCTGGGGTGCACCAGGTACCAACGAGGGCACGTTCTTCGTCCGTGTGATGACAGGCATGCGTCTTTTCCAAAAGGGGTTTGGAAATGTTCTCTTCGACGCAGGTACGACATAAGGGGAAAGTGAGCTTGTCGTGACTACGGTAAGGCAACACGGGATGGTGGAAGGACGGTACATTTGGCCAAGCCGAAATAAGGCGAGAGATCGGTGGTGTCGAGTTCGTACAGGAAGATGGAATGTCCAACAGGATAGGTCCCGTACTTGTTGACCCAAGGATACAAGGATGTGTAATCGTCGTATTGGATCTCCTCCTCTTCCTCCTCTTCCACGTGAGCGTAGAGACGTATGGCATTGGTCCGACGCCTGTAAAAAGCATCTCGTGGTTCAAGGGGGGCTTGGAGGTTTCAGTGGGCTAGAAAGTCTATGATGTCCTGGTTGGTTTGTTTGAGGGCGTTCCAGGTACATTCCCACATGCCCACGAATTGGTACCCGAGCGTAATGAGGAACGTGCGTTTCTTGTCGACGAGAGCAGAGTCGGATGCACGTCGGTGCGTTGGGGATGACAGGTCCGACATCCGTTCCAGAAGCACCCGTAGAATTCGTAGATGGTCTTGGTGTCGGCATCGTATCCGTCGACCGTGTATCGGGTGCCAGGAATGTGGTACTCGCCCTCGTTTTGAGCATGTTGGATGCGTTGGCGGTGTAAGGGATGATGATCCGGTACGGCATGCTCGTAGGCACGAGCCATGGCTTCATGGTCCTTGTGTTCTTCTGGTGAGAGGGTCAGCCAGGCTTGACGTCGTAGATTGCGTTCGCACCAGGTCAACCATTCCATGGAGGCCTGGGAATGATTGACACGACCTCGCCATCTTAAGAGGGGTTCGGATGCAATGGTCTCTTCTTCCATACAATGCATGCGCAAGCAGCAATTACAGGCGGAGGCTACCGTCATTTGTTCAAAAGGATTGAATTCAGCACGTGTTTGAAAATCCTGCATGAAGGTGAGGCATCCTTGTTTCAAGAGTTTCATGTCCAATTTGCAGTACGCCAGGAGTTCGGCTTGAAAATCAAAGACGACCTCTCATGTCACTTGATCGTCGTACCAGGTGTCGAAGTCGCGACGTTTCTTGACGGACATCCCGTCGGGCATGTAGAAGGCTTTGTCAGGAAGCTGGCCTATGTACGTTTGATGCTCTGGGGTGTTGAACAAATGCGGAAAGTGTCCTTTCTTGAGTTCGGTGAGTCCGAACGTCTTGGGGAAATCGCTCAGTGGCATTTGGAAGAAGGAGAGCGAATCGATGAATCGTATGGTTGTCTCTTCGTGAGGGTAGGTGAGTTGAAGGACTTTCCCACCGTTTCGGATTTGTTCAATCTCTCTCTTTTGCCGGTGGAGTTCGTCAATGACAGGGTAACTGTCGTACCCTTTGAAATTATGGGCAATCACCGTCAGGGGTCGCGTTCTGTCTTCCGTCAGCGTTTCTAACCATTCCAGGAAGTGAAAGAGACAGTCGTGAGGATCTCGGAATGCGATGGGACGATCGTCGTCTTCCGTCTCGGCTACCACCAGATTGGGTATGTGACGTCCTTCGACTTGCATGCTCTCAATTTCAAAGAAGACGTGTAAGGGCGGCTTCTCTTCGTCCTCATTCTCATCTTCATCGTCGTCGCCCGCGAGGAAGGCGTTCAATTCAGCGGCCTCGTCAGCAAAGAGAGGTGCCAGTCCCCTGGTCAGGATCCTGTCAAAGGATTGTCGATGTCGTTGATCGCATCGTCATTCGGCGAGGGTCTTTTCCACTTGTAGGAAACATCGATGGTGATGGATGTCGACCTGTTCGTGGCTACGTAACATACGGTGACATTCTTTACACTGACGACGGGTGGCATGGACGGAGGGATGTTGAGGATTGATGGGTTTACCGGCTTGGGTCTTGGACTGATGGGTTTGGAGACAGAGCTCCCCATAGAAAGAACGTCCACAGAGGATACAGAGTGTCTGAGCCGTACGGTACTGTCGGTAGGCCTCGGCATGATCAGGGCATCCGTTCTGCAAGCAGCCTCCGCAATGATTGGCTTGGTTGTTGCGACAGGCATGTTGACCCAAAATATGGTAGGCTCGAAAACACTTGCTGCAAAAGTAGTCTTTGCCGAAAAAACCGGGTAAGGAAGATAAGGCATCGTAATGACCGTCTTCGTGTAAGAGCCCTAACAAAGTGTCCCCATGTCCGTAAGTGAAACAAGCATAAGGGCGGTTGGCGTCCACGACCACGATAGTGTAATCTTGGAGACTGGGAGCTGTGACGAGTTGTTGAAGTTGTTCTGGACCACAGGGTTGGGGAGGAAGACCTACTTCGTCTAGAAGCTCTTGAGCCGCTCATGTGACGCGACGATGATTGACCTCAGGACGTGTCCATTGTCGGCGACGTTGGGGGTCGTCTCGGTCGATAGACCCCTCGAGCCAGAGCGATGGCGCGTGGACAGCATAGCTTTTGGTCATCCTGTGGAACACGCAAGACACAGCGTTTGAACTCTTTGAGACGCGTCGACGCTTGATGACCTGGTAAGTGTTTTCTTTTGTAACCGGAACCTGTGGGAGCACCGCGTACATGAACGAAGGAGAGGGTGAAGGAATCATCCATTTCAAATTGTTCGTTGGAGTTGAGCATGTGGGAAAGATTCCCAAGTAAGGCATCCACGCGTGGACCTTGAGCGCGCCATTCCCCGGCCCGCAGTCCCCATCCGTTGTAGGCATTGGCAATATGATTGGATGCCAGAGCGATGTAGATCCGGTCGCCGTCCGGGATGTCTTGGTCATTGATCAGATCGTCCAGAGCGGCACGAAGACCTTGCACGAGGGCATCGGCCAGACGTTGTCGAGGAATGAAAGCTCCAATCTGTCGAGGGCGAAGCTGAAAGACCCGTTCACGAACCCCGAGACGGACACTACGTCGTTCTACGACAGGTAGTCTTTCAAAGGCGAAACGTCCTGGACCGGCACCTCCTACTTGTTCGAACTCGTGGAGCGCTTGAGCTAAGTCATCGTCACTATCCATGATGAGATGAATTGTGAAAAAAAGATGACGTGTCCTTAAAAGAGAGAGGGTCACCTTGAAGGACCTTGACGTGTATTATGGCTGGACCAATCCGAAGGGAGATAGGTCTTCTGGGGGGATGGGTGGGTATCCCCCAGAGAGTCATGTGACCCCTTAGGGGAATGGGGATTGGTGGAACGATTCCTGTTAAGTAGCGAATCCGATCGAGTGGGGGCATCAGAAGTCATGGCATCGGATCCGAAGACACGTATGATCGAGTTGGCTGTGGCCAGACGTGGTATGGAGATCGAGCAAGACCCAAAGTATGAGGAAGAGGTATGGGTCAAGCAAGATAATGGACGTTGGCCGAAAGAATGCCAGACCACAGAAAAGCCCCCGACGACCTGAGACGAGGCTTCGTATTGGGAACTGTTACCCCCCGAAGTATGTCGACATGTGTTGGACTCTCGAGATCGAGAGGGGGAGAAGGACCGAGAGAAGGACTGAAGGGAAGGCTGGAAACCCATTCACGAAGAGTTATCCCGTGTACCACGTTGCAGTCAACACGGCACGGTACGTCCCTGTTATTTGTGTTGGGTCGATCTTGAAGCAAACCTGATAGACTCGTTTATCTTTTTTGATGTCTTTTAGATGACGGCGACGTTCGTAGGAGAATCGACTATCGTGTTTGAGTGTGGGTGGTGTCGCCGGCTTCCACCCAGGCTCCGAGCTGGTCGAATGTTGAATTGTCCGGGGTATCATTATTGTACGGGCAATTATCGTTTTCCTCGTCGTGGAGAGGGGTTTGTCGTTTGTCGTTGGTGTCGATACCCCGTCTATTGAAGGGGTCTTCTTTTTATGCCCCTTCGGACCCCTCACTGTCGTTGTTTCTTCTAGGTCCTGGTGACCACTGGCGAGGATGATCATTGGGGCGAATGGCAGTGTCGTTGTAGTTACGTGGAATTTATGTGTGGGAAGTCTCCTATGGACGTTGTCGTTGTCATACGGACCGCCGTCGGACTCTTTTTCATGAGGTTCCCTTTTTTGGATTTTTTCAGGAAGGACATTGTACCTCTTATGGGTGTGGATGTTGTTCCTCCTATTGCTTTCGTCTTAGTGCCAACAGTCTCTATTGGGATGCCTTACTAATTCGTTCCCTCTACCATTATTAGATGTGGTGTCGTCTAAACAGATCGACCCATTTCTCATCTCGGCGGGGTTGGACGGAAAAAGAGATGGAAAATGTGGTGGACTTATGGAAGATGGTTACGAGGACGGGTATTTGCCGTGGTTGTATTCGTCACCGTCGATAAGCGATTCTCCAACAGACGTCCGTCTCTTATACTTGGGTTTTTTTCGTTTATAGATGTGTGTGCTCTCTCCATGTTTTCGAGTATGGGTGGAATAACGGACAAGGAGATACGTATTCGTATGGAGAAATTCAGGCTCGTGAATAATAACAATGACCATCGCCGATAGTCGATTTCTCCTACCAACGTCGTCGTCTTTTTTTGTTTGTTTGTAGTTGTGGTGTTGCATACCACCTTATGGAACGTCTTATTCGGCTATGAGACTACGTACTTTTAAAGAGGAACACACCCGACGTGCTATTTGGCTGTCGATTAAAAAAGGGTCTTTCTTTTCCAGTATTGGTGCCTCATACCGGAATGCGGAACGGTCTATTCGGTCATGAGACCACCTACCGTGAAAGAACTGCGCGTTCTACTGGGGCTCTGGAATCAAGATGGATGTGATGATGGATGTGTTCTTTTTTTTTAGACCATGATGGTGTACGCCTATGGGGAAGGATTCATCTTGTTGTTCCTTTGGACCCATCACATGCATACGTTGTCTTCACCGATTTGATGGACATACCCCACCGTGGGAACATGAACGACAGTGTCTGGGAATACAATAAAATACAATACATACTTAATTGACCGCTCCCCATAGGGGCTTTTCAGGGCCAATGAAACAATCAACGAAACAACAGAACACAACAACAACAACTGTTAAGAATCCCAACTGGCCGGAGGCAAACCAGTTGGCTATTTACAAGTGCAGCTGGGAAGTTGCACCATGGAGTACCAGGAACAAATTCAGCGAGTGGTCAGAGCGGGTCTTGAACCCGGGATCTCCGGATCTCAAGGCAAGCACCCTAACCACTCGGCCACGTATGGACGTTGCAGGGTATCGCGTCTGACCGCGAGATCCCGTAACCTCTTGTACAGGGGATGTTATGAAACACTCCTTATGGGAGCTCACACGATAATTTTTTCCTTGTCAGATCATGGTCAGTGCCGATCGATGCTTTTGTGCGTGGAGTGGTCGCTTTCACATGCACAAGAGACCCGAGGGTCGACTCATGATAATGGAGGAACGTTTGACAGGACTTTCTTTGTTCATTTTCTAGTGCATTCTGATCGACCCCCCTGATTACGAGGATTACATCGGATACGAAGACCGTTACTGTACGGAGTGTCATAGAGAAAGTCACACTACCGTTCAGAAACTTGCCATTGTGGATGCGATCGTGACACGGTAGGGGTTTTATAATTATATGGGATCGCATCCAATAACAGGCATCGGACAGTTTCAGTTACGCGTGATTTATCCCTATGATGAGGACCTTGAGGAGGAGATATTGCAAGAGGACAGAGGTGTGGCCCTTTATTATTTGGATCCACCTGTATGGCGTCATCAGATCATGGTCCGCAACGAGGAGGGACATTTGGTGTACCAGAGTACCGAAGGACAGTTGGTTGTACGTACAGGACGTTATCACGGTCTGGGACCCCCATACTGTTCTTGTTCATTTTAACCGGACGGATTTGACTTTTCTTTTTTCAGATGATCGTACCGTCCCATTCAGATCCCTGTCAAATGCGTTGTCCTACACAAGGCTGGTTGATGATGGAATATGCGGAGTATATTCTGATATGGCGTTTCGCGTGCTATCGTATGAGAAGAGGGACTGATGGACATTTTCATTTTGTTGCAGATCCAATTACGTCGCTCACGTCGTCATTTGAGAGCTGTGATGATGTGGGATGAACTGTTTTGCTATGCAACAGCACATGCCCTCCGAGAAGCATGGCGTTATCGGAGACGACCCATATGGCACCCGGAAAAACAAATTAAAAAGAACCAGAGAACGGGACAGTTTCGTTTTGTGCCTTTTATTGACATTTATGGTCCTTGGCATCGAACAAGAATATTCAATCGTAAATTTCGAGTTTACGTTTGAGTTGCATGATTTTCTTGACCACTTTCTCCGTCTTCTTCTTTTTGCCTGGGAGGTTACTGATGGCCCGAATCATTTTGTCGTCGGCTTTCCACTTGTCCTGTAACTTTCTGGCCTTGGCGTAATCCATGTCGTGGGTCTTGGCAATCTTGTCCAACCGATTGATGCCGGGATCACCCTGTTTGAGTCGTTTGGCGAGTTTGGTGCCAGGACTCATGTACTGATAGCCAGGCCAATGAAACTCGATCCCCGTCTTGGCCAAAGTGTTCTGTAAGTCGAACTTGCCACCTCGTTGATGGGTACGTCGTCATCGTCGTCGTTGGCGTCTCTTAGTAGTCCTCGCCATCCAGTTGTCGTTTGAGTTTCTTATCAAAATCCAACCAACCGGGTGGGCGTCGTAATTTATCCGTTTCAGTGGGACGGCGACGTCCGACTTTCTTGTGCGTCTTTCGTTGAGTCGATCGTTCCATCGTGTTGACCATATCGCAGATGGTCTGACCCATCATCATCGGGTCTCCTTGAAAGGGAAGGTGTCCCCAGTCGACAGATGGAGCCGGTGGCTTGGGGGGCGACGATGCTTTCTTTTTTTTCTTTTTGGGTGGGGCTGCTTTAGGTTGAGTCATGAATCGAAGTCGTTTTTTAGCTTTAGGGGGTGCCGAGGGTGTGGTTGGGGTCTCGGGCGTTTTCTTCTTCTTCTTTTGGACCAGTTGTGTCAACATGGAGTGTAAGGGTCCTTGTGCATAGGCATCGGCTTCGGCATAGCGTTCGTCGTCGGCATCCGGTCCAGACCCGAGAGGTTGTCGGACCGCTTTGGTCCACAGTTTCTTTTCGTTGGCTAAAGGGGTGGCCAAGGCTTTCTTTACACCTGAAGGAATCTGGTCTGACATGAGAATGGCTTCTTGTTTGGCGGCGATACGAGCAGCTTTGGCCAAGGGAATGTTTTCGGTCAGACGTTCCTTGTACACGTGCTTCGAGTTGACGCAGTAGTTGGGGATCGACCAAGACTTTGTTTTCAAATCCTGGAATGGTTTCCACTTCGCTCATCGTGAGGTATTAAGATCCTTGCGTCTCTCCCTGGTTTTATAGTAGAGGTCCTGTTTCTCGTTCCAGATGCCGATTCAATTCCCAGACTTTTTCTTGCAAGACCCCATCTTTTGTTCGGCGAGATCCAGACTCTGATTGCGTTCTTGCAATTGATCGGTCAATTGACGGACAATATCGCATTGTTCTCGGACTCGATGTCGAAGCCCACGTATCTGATCCTGTAGGGCACAAAACGAACGAGGCCCGTACGTCCACGTGTTATAACACCATCCATCGTCCATGTTGCAGATGATCCTTGACACAATGATGATACGGCGTATGCAATCCGTGCCAGAATCGGGTTCGATGGAAATGTCGTCGCATCATCCTTCGTCGGGCTTTTATGCTATGGGTCGAACGACTGATGGCCCGTAACACTCTTCGATCTCGTGGAGTCTTGGTGATCTTGAGCAGGGTGTACTTGGACAAAGGGAGACGTCCCTTGACAATCTCTCGAGCCAATTGACTGATGGCCTCGATCTTTTGATCCACGGCATCGTAGAGTTTGCGTAAACGGTCCTCTCCCGACAATCTGGTTAGATCTCGTAGAAACGTGCCCAGATAGGGTATTTGGGCACGAACGCATCCAGGAATCTGATGGCGACACGCTTACATCGTTTTCTGGGTCTTAGCATGTCACAAGCGGTGTTTAAACCGTGTCATTTGCTTCGTCGTATCAGGTCACAAGCTGTGTTCAGACCATCCCAAAGAGCTCCCCATGTCTGATTCATCATCAATTGATGTCTCCTTTTAATAGAATGTTTTCGACGAGACATGTTCCCCAAGACCTTTTCGTAAGGTCGAAGTCGTCCCACCGTCTTGGACGATACAGGAATGGTCCCTCGGATCGTGTTCATGACCAATTCACTCACGGCATTGATTTGATCGGCATTGGCGGCCTGAAGTCGTGCCCGACGCATTTGATGATCGGCTTCTTTCAAGACACTCCGTAGAAACGGCCATTGTCGTTCAATCCTCCACGACATGTTGGTATGTTCCGGGCTATAGATCCGGGCGTTCTTTTTATACACGGAGTACACCTGGCCGTATTCGTCGGCGGCGGCGGCGGCGTCCTTTTTGCTGGGGTTTAGAAGCTGGGATCATCATCAGGTTGCCGCCCCGTTGTACCCATACGGGTAAACCACGTCTGCGTTGACGTCTCACGCCCCACCAAATGCTACCACCACGTTGATGTGCCATCATGGATACATGGGATCCGTTGGACTATCCTTTTATAGTCGTCGTCGGCGTGTGAGTTTACGCTTGAGTTTCTCGAGAAAGATTTTTCCTTTGTAACGGGGTGGCTTATAGGGAGGAATGTGCGTGTACACAATGGCCGAATCGTCTCCACAGCGAGCATCCTCGGCTCGTATTCGAGCCACCATGTCATCGTACCGTTTACGGTGACGTGCTCGAATCCTAGCATTGTTACGAGTCACGGCAGCCACGCCTCCAAATAGGGCGCCTACCCCTGCGGCCACCAAAGGGAGCAGACCGCCACGCTGACTTCGTCGTCGTCAGACGGGTGGTTTTCTTCTTCTTCTTTGTTTCATAGTCCCCTCAAAGGATGTGGATCCCCACGCATCATTCGATCCATCACCATTTTTCGCGCCCAAGGTTTTCGTTGGAGAATCTGTTTCGAATCCCATTCGTTTTCGAGCCATCTCTCCAGGTCGGGCGCGTGGTAGGTCGTGATCGGGAGTCCATAACTGTCCATGACTTCACACCGATTTTTCTCCGTCCAAAGTCCTAACCAATGTTGACCCGGTTCCACTCGTGGATCCATATTAACAATGTAGGCGGGGTGGATGCAATGGAAGTAACACTCCAAATCCCCATTAAATGCTTTACTATCCAGCAGCCCGACGACCAGACGGTCGGGAAGACGGTCTGTAAAGAATTGGTCTTCCGTCCACAACGTGGTCTTGCCATCGAACAAAAAAGTGCAGATTTGACTTTTGACCATAGGATAATTAGCCATTTGACCTTTCACATCGATTTTGGTCATCAATGCATTGCATATGCTGACATTCAGGTTGACGCAGCACAGATGAAAGGTGACTTTGATGTCCTCTCGACCCAACGTGACATATTTTTTGACCCCTGTGCCACTGGTCTTGGTTCCAAACAGAAAAAAGTCTGGTGTGTTGTAAAAGAGTTCCATCACTATGTCTACACAAGGGACCAACAAACGTCCCGTTCGCATGGCAGCCACATGAGGATACATGATCATGGTGGTTTTGTTGTTGCTGTAAAAGAGTTTGGTGGCCGTCTTCAAAGCATTCGTATCATTGTGCGCCCATCCGGCGGTGGTGGAAATGTCGTTGTTGGCATCCGACGCCTCTAATTGTTCCTCCATGTTCATGTAATTCACCCAACCTTGAGGGGCCAACAGGGTACTGCCTTCGTCTCGACTGTAATTCAAGATGGTGTCGATGAAGACCTTGTACATGTACGTGTCCGTCTGTTCACTCATTAAGACACCACCCAGTCGTAGATTGATCTGCTTGAAGAGACCGTGGGCGAGATTGTTGGTGACGTACACAAACTTGGTGTCGTCGGCATCCCAAGCCGCATTGGTGTCGGCCACGATGCCATTGGTGGACGCCGAATTCAATTTCAGTTGGATTTCAAAATAACTGCGTCCCAAATCCACAAATTCGTCCAAACCGGGAATGGTAAAGGTGATGGGCACAATACCCGTCATGGCTTGACTGTACTGCACCATCCGGTACGAATCGACCGTGATGTCCGTCGAAGGCATGGTAAAAGGTTCCAGACTCTTCGTCGTCGTCGTCTTCTTCTTCTACGTCGAGTTCGTCGTGATCTCAGTAGGTGAGGGATCAACCAACCACCGTACTGAACGGGGATTCTTCCTTTTATACTACCGGCAAGGGCGGACTGACGTCGACGGTAGGCGCGTTGTTGACACAACCGCGAATGTACGACCATTGGTCGGAGGTTCATCGTCCAAAGATGGACGTCACACTTCGTTTGGCTTTTTTATAGGCATGCCGTCCACCAGCTTTGAGACCGGCTTTCACGAAGGCGCCCGCTTTTCATTTCAAACTGCGTTTCAACGAGTGTCCCACCACACCTACATCACTGAACGAACAACCACTGGCAGCCGCTTGAAGTCCCGATTGCATGGCATTTAACAATACGGGGGACGCAATCTTGATCAAATCTTCGGTGGCACCCGCTCCACGAAGGTACGGGGGATAATACCGTGTCAAAGTACCCCCACACATGATGAGACAAAAATGATGAAGGTCTCCCCACTGTGTGTCTTCGTTTTATACGTATTGGTCCGGTCGTCTCCGGAACTGAAAGGTGATGATGGTCCTCGTGCCTTCTCCCAAGATAGCCAGACGTCCATCACTCTCAGCCACACTGACTTCGATGACATCCAAATAACGACGGCGTATAGGCATCCATTGAATGTGAGTCGGTTCGAAATACACGTCGCCTCCTCCACTTCGGTTGTAGTGGACTTCGTGCACCAGGGGGTGTTCGGCATCTTCCATGATGTTGCTACTCACCACATCCGAATAGATCAATAAGGTTCGTGAGGCATGGGTCACGGTGGACTGGAATGCTTTGGACAAATTGGAAAAGCGCCAGCCACTCCATTGTAAAACTCAGGACGAGCGATCCCGAATCGACCAACCAAATACGCCCCCCGGCCAATTCGGTACTTCAGTGTCTTTCTTGGCACTTGAGTCATAGAGACTGAACCGGAGATTTGGACCCAAGGCAAACGTGCCATGACTCGACTTTTTTAACCATCCCATATGCATGGCCAGGACTTCGTCCACACGAAATTCCACCACATTGTGGGAACCGTGACTTCCGAGCACCCCAATGTCTTTTCTCTCCAAGACGGCCACGTCTCCTTCCCATCGAAAGGTCGGTCGACGTGCATTCTCCACCGCACCATTCGCAACCCCTTGCAATCAGTTGGTGATCTGCCAATCCATCTCATCAAACAGGGCTTTCATGAACCCGACCCCATCCACGATCGCATATTCTATACGAGTCGTGCGGCTATCAGCCGATACATCCAACAGCTGATAGTTGACCCTCGCTAGGCTGATATTACTGGAGAACAAGCTCTTGAGATCCAGACCAGGATCCGGCATGGAGATGGACGTCAATCCGACCTCCCAGTCGCCTTCAAACTGGACTTCCTGAGGGAGTCGCGACTTGAACGCGTTGGTCGTATTATCCGGAAACTCTTTCGAAGGATCGCTGAGAACGACGATACGATTCATGATGACGATGACGAAAATGGAGACAGAGAGTACTTGTTTTATCCTTAGGAAAGGGCACGGGACGACCGTCGACTTCCTTGATACGTACGTGGACCGTCTCGATCTTAGATCTGCGCAGGCGATGGTAGTGCACCTGTCGTGGTTCCCACCAGACGCCTCCACCTTTATAGGGGGCCATGCGTAGTAGCTTGTCGTACGACTCCTCCAACCACTGACTTTCCACTAGGTTGAGGTACACAAAAGGGGACGTTCAATCGTCTGCACCGCCAATGTAGTGTTGTTGAGTTTGGCAAACGCTTCATTCAGACGGACAAAGTGCCAATTGAAGGCCTTGGCCATCACCATGAAGTGCGCCACATTGTAGAGAGTCGTCCATCCCTGTCCTTCGGTGACCACGGCCACCGGTCCCTCGGAAAACGAATTAGGATAACTCTGAAAGACCGACCCATCACGAAACTCTTCTGCGGTGTAATCCGGCACCGGGGCATGTGGATTAATGGGTTCCACGAGTAGATTGGGCCCTTTCTTGTAGTGACCTGGCTGATAAGGTTGACCAGGCACCATCACGACCAACCATGCTATATGGAAAGCCAATTCAGTGACCCATCCAAAATATTTCCACATGATCCCACTCTTGAACACATATGTATTGTCCAAAAGTAAATCGTCTGCCTTCCATGCGAACACCGCCGTGGTATTATCTCTCCTCGTCTGTTGGGTACTCGTATCAACGAACTCAAAGTGAAGGTGCTCTCCCGATTGCAGATTGTCCGCGATCCTCTGTTGCATTCGATGGATGAGTACACAAGAGTACCACCCCTCGTTGATTGCGTGCGACACGGAGCTCTCCACTAGAGTTCCTTCTCGTGTTGGTATAGTAAAAAAAACACAGGTATCCTTCCTTATGCCACGTCTTCGGATGACCCACACCATGGTATGCCTCGTAAACCAGGATCTTTTCGGGGTGTACAGGTGGTGGTGGCAGAATGTCAGGTAGAGAGACGCCACTCAACCCCACTTCCCAACGATCAGTGCCTTTCTGCCAAGCACGATCGTTAGGCAGACGGACTTTAAACTCGAAAGGACCATTGTCAGGGAACTCGGATTTTTGAACATGACTCGACAACGTCACATAACGAGACATGATCACCTCTTTATTGTGTCTTGTGTCTTGTCTTGGTTTTATACATGTCGTAACGCAGAACGAGGGACCCAACTATCGTATTTCTTAGGCCAACCTAACCAACACACCTTGACGAGTCCACCGCGCCGTTGTAGGATCTTTTCCACGCGGAACAAGGCTTCGCTCGGCACGGTTACTTTCTGAATGTCTTCTTCGTAGAAACTGCCTTCGAGAGGCGTTCCAGCCCATTCTTTTAATTTATACGTGACGACGGGTCCGGGCACCACGCGTTGTACGACAAACACTTCTTCGGTCCAACCAGGCAGATAACCTTTCTTTAACGGACGATGTTTCTTGCTGAGTCGGACACGATCGCCCACTTTGAGTCTCGGACGAGGACACCGCTTCAAGCGTTTGCCGACTCCCATTGTAGCCGTCGAGGAGCTGGGGCAAAACATTCAGATACACTCGCGTATTACGCGCCGTGAAATAACGATACATGCATTGCTTTAACGTACGATTAAAACGTTCGACGATGGAAGCTTTGGCATCCCCGTGCGTCGAAAAATGGTGAATGCCATCTTATTCCAACATTTGTTTGAACGGCATCCATCTGTAAACGCAACAGTCGACGTCCACTCTGTCGGCGGTTCTTGCGTTTCGGCATGTCTTGGTGAGAAGGAGTCGGATCGTCAATTCCAAGAGACTAGGTACATCTTTCAGGTACCGTTGTTACAATGTCTGCCACGTACTGTACGCTCTCTCGGGTCCCAGGGTTCGCTTCAACCACGTCAGATACACGACAAAATGAGACCATTTATAGTCGGCCTCATGTTTCAGAGCGGCGAACGTCGCCATGGCATCGACGGGTTCTCGGGTGGGAAACCCGTCCCATTTATCGTCTCCCCCGAGACAAGTCATGAGTTCCCGACACACCCAGGTCAAGATCGACCAACGGAGACGTCGTCCGTACTCGCGATAAGGGAGACGCACGACTTGTTCTAAACCCACCCTCATCACCCGACGACCCAATTCAGCACACGACATCATTTTGACTATACCTTTTTTATTCATACTTGCTCACTTTTATACTCTACAAAATCCTCAAAATTCCACTCCAGAAGCGATACAAATCTGATTAAAATTCAAATCGATAAAACAGGATTTCAGCAGTCAAGGTCTAATGGGACGGGTCTGCTCTAACCGGCGACACCATTGCTCCATTCGTTCATCCCTGATCTTCTTTCGCTCAAGGATCACAGACAACGGTTCCTTGTTCCACCGTGCCCTTCTCTCTGCCTGACCCCTTTGAAACTTCTCCTGTTCTTCTCGATCGATCCGTTTGATGGTCTCGTGATCGTAGCCCTTGAAACGCCTCTTGAGAATCGTCTTGCTCCAGGCCAGGTCCACCCACTGGAAGAATTTGCACGACTCTACTTGTCTACAGGTTAGGAAGAAACGACCATTGTTAGGGGAATCTGGGTTCACCGTCCGCGACAAACACGTCTTCTTCTGATGGTAGCAATGCCAGGGTCCTTCTCGGACATCGGCATGAAGCTGCGCCTCAATGGCATCGATCCAGGTCTGCACTCGATCGGCGCCCATCACAAAGGACACACCTCATCGTGATCTCGGCAGTACATGTAAGGACCATGTCCATTCTTGGACAATCCGCCTGTCAATGGGGTGGCATGAAACGGGCACAGCACGTCGCCCGAAGGTTGAATCAAAGGAGCCAATGATCGGGACGAGGAGGGTGACACCACGGGTGGTGGTGGTGTCGGTTCAGGAGCCGGCCAGGGTGTGGCGACAGTTGCAGGTTCCAAAGGGACGACCACATCGTGCTGGTGCATGGTCCCTTCGGCCAATTTCACAGGTCCTTGTATCGACTCGAGAGGCATGGTGGCCATCATCTGTTCGTACGAAGGCAACTCGGGCAGTACGGAGGCCAACAGTGCATCCAACTCACGAGTGGCTTGGTTCAGTTCCTCGTCCTTCTTTTTGATCTCGTCCTTTCGTTTGGTGGCCGCTTTTTGCAAGCTTCCTTGTAAATCTTGACAGGCGGTTGGGCTGCCTCACGAACGACATCGTCCTTCTTCTTGCTTCGCTTGTTCGGTTTCTTTCCACAGTCCGGTTTCATCATCATCATCATCAATGCAGGATAACTCATGGTGTCCTACTGATCTTAGTTTGAACGATGTTTCATCCATCTATAACCCATGGCACGTGTCCATCCCGTGCATGGTCTTCACGTGCGCCTCCCGTGGACGCTCTTATAAAATAAACTCCACCTCTTTAGGGTTCCCCATTTCGTCATGTTGCATGTGGATGTGACCACACAAACAGAAGACGACGATCTTACGACTCCTCAAACGTATAGACGCTCTCCTGGATCGTTACTTGTGCAAGGTTTGTCAGTACAAAAAGAATCGACTCCCTTTGTCTGCCTTGAAGACCTGGAAACCGGATCCTGGTCTGTGCAGAGAGTGCCGGCATGTCTTCTCAGCCGCTGACGACCCCGACCCAGACATCGTCGACCACCTCTGGTCCAAACGAGGCTGGCCTACCAAATACTATTGGTCCTCCGCCTCTTCCTCAGAGGACGACGATGACGACGAAACACTCCTTCGATGAGGTGTGCATCGTCCTTGATTTGGAATATTTCTGTAGTGGGCGACACATCTTACCCCGAGAACTGGGATACTGCGATCATACTGGAAACCATTATGGATCCATCCACTACAAGCCTTGTGTGGAATGGCCCCATCTCTCTGTCAAAGATCGACGTACTGCTCATTACGTTTCCAAGTACGTCCATGGTCTTCCCTAATATCCCAGAAAAAACTATCATATGGCCAGTGAGCTCCTGATCGATGTACGTCATCTCTACCAACAATTCAAGACCCCACAACGGACCCTCGTGGCTCACAAAGGAGGGATGGAAGGTGAATGGTTGGATACCTGGAAGATCCCTCATCTGAACTTGGAGCAATGGGGATGTCCCAAGTTCGACGATCTACCCCGCCTCAGTTCCGTCGATTCTTGCGGACAACATCAGCATCCCTTACAGCTGCATTGCTCTCAAGTCGAATGCTACCATTTCGTCCAATGGATGCGGTCTCAGCGACTCTTGTCTTACGACACGTGTTACATCAATCATGAACGCACTCAAAGAATGCTAGCCAGTCAGACACCTAGGACCCCGTTACGTCCTGCTTGGAAGACGTTCCCTCCACCCAACTTTCGTTTTCTTAAAGAACACAGATGTAACAACAACAACAACAACAACAAAGATTGAAAACATGTTTTTTAATCCACACTTGCGTTCTCTTAACTAAGGATACAACCAGTCACTAAGGTACTTCCGATAATACTTTCTTTGTGTCTCTCTTCTGGCATTCAACCATTCCGTGAATTGGCGGTGAGGATAACGATACTCCCACCAACGAATAAAACGTTCACTACGGTGAGCTCGTTCCATCAACAGTTCAACAGTGTCCCTAACAGTAACAACAACAAACAAATGTTAGCGTCCCAACAGTTGCTCCAACGTAGACAGATCATCGTCTGAAATATCTGTAAACTCAAACCTGTCATCCTCTTCAGACTCACTGTCATCGGGACGCGTGTCCAAAGTCCGGATCATCGCATCAAAGACCTGGTCGACAATACCCTCCCGTCGTTCGGTGGGATAACTCTGCTGCTCATTCCCTTTCAGGTAGACATCCGGACAATGCAGGCACGTCCAATGGCTTCTGGCCAACCACCATGTCAACAAACAGCCCATGTGCATGGTTTGGTGGCAACACCCCATGTCGACCGAGAGATCCGGTTTGATCACACATCCATTGACGCCTTGAGGTAGTTTCTTGTTCACCTTTTCCAGGAACTCTCTCATCTTATTATCACAATTCAGTTCAAAGGTGTCTTCTCTGCAGATGACACACGGGAACTCCAATGTGTCCTCCACATGAAGGAATTGGGCTGTGGGTTTCACCTTCTCCATCCAGCGTTCCATAGCTTTCATTTCCACGTCTTCGTTTTCTTTCTCTTTTTCCTTCAGTTCACTCTGTCGAGCCGATATGGTGAATATGGGACCAGTAAAACTCGAACCCCGACCGACCATGACGTTCATAAGTCGAATGCTTCGTTCTTCTTTCTGGGCTCATCGCATATCTCTCGCCAACTCCGCGACAGACAGACAACCACCCATAGACCTCACAAAAGAACAAGAATGGTAATCCTCGAATGTGACCGGCTCTTATAGACCTCTCTGGACCTCGTTTTCAAGAAGAGACCTTTCCTGAGGGGGTACCCCCATTCCTCCTCTCCTAGGTCACATGACCTATCAGGGACTTTTATAAGAGCATGTGGCCATAAACGTCCATCTTCATTCTGTTCTCAATGCTTCGCGAATATGCCACCCGTCATGCGCTCACAAGCCAGAAGGGCCAGAGAAAGACT
>NC_090870.1:25407841-25415341 GCF_036669935.1 Montipora foliosa | reverse complement strand
GGTGTAACCATAACCCTACTGTGAACCCTGAGTTTACTTTCTAACGTTTTTACGCCACATTTTCTAGTAAAACTAATGGATCTTTGCTCCGGCTCGATTCTAAGGTCCCCTAACGTCCACGATGAATAATCAGGATCTTTTGTAGCCATAATTAACACTGGTGCGTTGTGCGATTGTGTGTGAGGCATGTGTGATGAACACTAAGGGAATAGAATCCCACTCCTGACACCAAAATTGTGACATGGGTCAGGATGACCTAGGAAAAGAAACAAAATGCAAACGAAACAAAAAAAACTACACCCAAACCCCTTCCCAGAATCATACAACAATCAACCATAAATTTTAATTTAAGATATACTCTAAACTGATCTTATTTAAATCTTCTTAATGCCTTATATATATTTATATGGCAACACTAAAGAAGCTAATTACTTTACTTCGTATATTAACAATAACAATAACAATAACACCGCTCACCGGTGGCTCAGTTGGTTGAGCACCGGGCTGTCACGCGGGAGGTCGTGAGTTCAACTCCGGCCGGACCAACACTCAGGGTCTTTAAATAACTGAGGAGAAAGTGCTGCCTTTGTAATTACATCTGCAAATGGTTAGACTCTCTAGTCTTCTCGGATAAGGACGATAAGCCGGAGGTCCCGTCTCACAACCCTTCAATGTTCATAATCCTGTGGGATGTAAAAGAACCCGCACACTTGTCGTAAAGACTAGGGCATGTAGTTCCCGGTGTTGTGGTCTGGTCTTTCTGGTCTGGATAGGGTAGGGTGGAGCACCTCGCATAGGACCTCGAGTCCTGTTCGTGCTCCTTCCCTCTGGGCAGGTTTGCCCAGTAGAAAGAGACAAACCAGATGTCTCGCAAAAAACAAAAAACAAAAATATTAAACAGTTCAGTTCCTTTTGAGTTCTTTAAGTTCCCCTGAAAATCTTTCCCAGCAAACCAAACCACGAGGTCCACCAACCTTACTCCCGTTCTCCTATAAGATTTCTCCCTTGTTACTTTTTGGGCTGTCAGTCTTGCTGTCGCTTTCTCACTGTTTGTTTACTTTTGCAGCTACTGTAGGTCTATAGTCAATGCGACTCACTGCTTCTCAGAGTAAAGCTTCTCACAGTCGTCTCCAACTCTTCATTAACACCTCAAGAACACCGCCATTGCCAAATGGATTTTGTCCTTGAACCTTGGTCGGTGTATGCTAATGACTCTTAGCAAGGGAAATGTGTTGTCTGCCCTCAGGCCGTTCAACTCCTCTTCTCAAGTCTTCCCTCTGGGTCGCCTTCCTGTTCACCACCCCAACCAACAACATGTTACATAATGTATGTGATGTTGTGTTTTTAAATTAAAAACTGAAATCTAATACGTTTGTTCGTGGATATTAAGACCGTTGGGATCAATTGTCCTGCCTTTTGAAATTAAAAAAGCTTCCCTGGCCTTACAGATGGACTCTCTGTTACAAAATATTTTTTAGATAGGAATTAATTGCATGTCCTTGGAGATGTTGTGGGGAGAGGAGAGGAAATGTTCTGCGACTGTAATAGGTTTGGATTTGGTGTTAGCGTTACCGTACTTATTCAGCTATAAGCCCAGGGATTTTTACACAAATCTACACTGAATGTAAGCAGATTTAAAGGCGTAGAAGGGGTCTTGGCTTATAGCCGAGTATTTTTGATAAAAAGAATTTTCTGAGAAAATTAAAACAGTAACAAATGAATGTGTATTCACTTACGGGCGGAGCTAAATTACTTGTAAAATGAAGAGAAGTTGTTTTTGTTTTAATATGGACTTTTATTATCTGGCGCTCGTAAAGGAGCCATTTCTGTTGTTGTGTGATCGGGATCGATCTTATTGCTGGTCTCCTTGCTCGCTGTCTGTCTCGAAATCGTCATCCATTTCCTTGTCTTCACCTTTTTTTTTCTTCTGGAATATTCTCGTCGAAGACTGCATCGTCTTCTGTGTCGTCGAGCGTGTTATAGAGGTGCCAGGTCTTAAACGAACGCCTCACCATCTACTCTGGAATATCGCGCCACTTGAGGGAAGGAAGAGTCTGGGAACGAGATTGCAACATCTGTTGACACAATCGTGTAAACAAGCTTCTCACATGACACCACAGCAAACTTGAGACAAAAGCACAAGTGGATTTCTTCTTGTTTAAAGCGACATTTTCCAAGCAAAAAAAACGTACTCATTAAAGGGAGAATCTTACCTTGACTTCTTTGCTCTGAAAACCACGCCAACCGTCGTTGATTGAGCTCGCCGTTAAACAGATTTGCCTGATCTTTCCTCTAGCGACCGAACAATTGAATTGCTGATGCGATATTCTCTGGCGATCTCGGAGTCTTTTAAGTTTAAATGTGAGATATTAAGGTTTCCAGTCGAATAACTTTGGGTGTCGGCTTATAGCCGGGTATTATGCATATGCAATTTGTGTCAATCAAGTTGATTTTTTGCGCAAAGAAGTTTGGGATCTCGGCTTGTAGCCACAGTGAAAAGAAGTGGAAGGAAGTGTGGAATTAGAATGAGTTACATTAGGGGACAGTTTAGCTGTTAGCAGCAGGTTAGGGGAGCGCCTGAAAGCCACAAGAGGTAGATGTAGGAAAGCATTTTTGCAGCGGTCAGAAGAAAGAAGTAGATTGTAGTGTTTCCTTATTATGTTGAGGACGGAAGGAAGTGATGGATTATTGGTGGTTACGAAAGGTATGCATTCGGGTTTCTTTATCTGTTTAGGTTGTAGGGTATGTATGCGGGGAATGTCTGCAGCGTATTGTAGTGACGTTTGTAACCTCGTTTCAGAAAGTATGTCATTAGGTCAGTGGTGTGAATCTTGAACGTTTCATCGGTAGAACAAATTCGTCGTAGGCGGAGTGCTAGGCTGAAAGGAATGGGTTTTTTTGTCTGTAGAGGATGACAAGAGCAATAAAGTAAATGTTGATGTTTGTCCGTAGGTTTTGTGTATTGGTCTGTATTTATGTTTCCATCACTAGTTAGTGAGACGTTAACGTCAAGGAAAGGAACATTGCTGGGAGAGTGTGATCTAGTGAATTTTATGGTATGGTGAATGTTGTTGAGATAATCGATAAAAATTTTAAGGTTATCCGGACTTTCAGTCCAGAACATAAAAATGTCATCGACGTATCTCAACCAAGTATGGGGTTGAAATGGGGCGTTCCTTAGAGTATTTTTTTTTTAAAGCCTAAGGAAGAGGTTAGCAAAAGAGGGGGCCATTTTAGTGCCCATAGCTTTGCCGTGGATTTGAAGGCATTGGCTGTCATTAAAAGTGAAGTTATTCATGGGGGGGGGGGGGGGGGTGAGAATCATGCGGATGAGGTCGCAAATAGTGGCAGTAGGAATGGTGTTGCGAGGATCAGTGCATAAAAAACGATCACAAACATTAATTCCTTCATTATGTGGAATATTAGTGTATAAAGATGAGACGTGAAGTGTTACTAATAATGAATTAGAGGGTAATTTGCCAATGGTAAGGAGTTTATTGAGAAAATCGTTAGTGTCTTTAACATAAGATGGCCATTTGTGCACCATGCTTATGAGAGCCATAACAGTGGAAGAGCCAGTTATGGTACCAAACTGGTTAGGAGCTACCTTTTCCTTCAGTGCTAGTTTGGTATAATCAGAAACAATGAAGTCCTCTGCTATCTTTGAGAGGGCAGGAGTCAGGAAAATTGGACAGAGTTCTTTCTTGACTTTTGGAAGAGGAGTAACGTCGGCTAGCTTCCAAACTGAAGGCAGTTTTTGTTCTTTGTATGAGGCATTCAAAAGAAGGCTTGTTTGGCCAGCTGAAATCTAGTACACCACTAAAATCAAATCGAGCCTAAAATATTTAGTTTCTTTTTTAAAGAATACTAAAGAGGAGTGTTTTATCAGGATATAAAGCTCATACACATGACGTTTTATCGGTATTTTGATAGGCTGTTAGGCTCATGAATTATTAATGAGTATTTTTATTACATTTATATCTTTTTATAATACTTTCTTCTACAATTAACACTTACTGACAAACTTATCGTTGAAACACGACACTTATAAAACTATTTTCTAATTACAGGTGATTACGACCATAAATTAACACTAAGGAAAAAAAGAACAAAAACGAAACAAAAAGGAATTTTTGAGACAGTTTTGATGCTGTATAGTGAGCTACCAAAGGATCTTTGGATGGACCACGTCTGACCATTTTTGAACCTCATGCTCAACACTTTGCTAATTGTTGACAAATCATTGTCCCCAACAGGAACACATACAACTGCATTTTTTGTCTCCATAACTGTTAAGTAGAATGAAACAATAACGTATTACCTGTTCTGCATTTTCAATATACTCATATTCAAGAATAAGGTGCATTTTTATGTTTACTATCCTGTCAAATTTTCAATTATCATTACCAACGGTGGAAGGTACTGTAAGACTTTCCACTGTTCATGGTTTAAGTGTCATTACTGTAACACTGATATCATAAGAACAGATTCCACAAGTCTCACTTTGGAGCAATAAAACTGTGAATTTAACATTTAACAACTATTATCATTATTATTATTATTATTATTATTAAAGAACAATCCAGAGAAAAAATAGCAGCTTTCTATGCAAATGCATATCCACATGCACCCTTTTCAATTCTAAGAGATGCAGAATTTGCAGTGTACGTGTCGGGCTGTTATGGGCTTTTCCCTTTTCTTGCCATTCCATGTGATATGGCGCTCCTATCTCGACATTTTCCTTTCCACTGGTTTCTTTCACTTTCTAAACTTTCCAGGGTTGATTCCCCAACTGATGGTACATTGATAGGTGAGAGCAACTCGTTTTCATGGGTAGGACCTTTGCTTGCATGTAGCATCCCTATAAATATCTCTGTTGAACTTATTTTAAAGATTGACTGCATGTTAAATGGATGCTTTGATGTGAAAAACAATATTTTTAACATCATTGAAAGTAAACAAACCTGCAACGAGCTTTGTGTTTACATCAAAAATTGGTCTGCCTTGCATGGTTCCAGTCCAACAGTGATTTGTTCAACACATATTTTCTCTCCACACTCAAAGTTTGAACATCATATTTAAAGTAGTGATCCTAGCCCAGACACTGTTTCTTTTATGTAGTCCTAGAGCAGTAGATCTGTCCCACAGGCTTCACAGTCCCTGTCCAAAGCCTCAGCAGGACATTTAATTATACAACTTAATGACTGCGAATGGAAAATCCACTGCAGAATTCTGGATCACATACAGTTTTTCCAATTTCTTCTTTTTTAATAGCAGACCAGGAAAGCTCTAAGCCCATTTGCGGCACTCTTATTACAGATAAGACCTTTAGCTCCACAAAAGCGGCCTTTGCTTGACCTTTTCGCACAAGTGGGAAGAACCACTATCATCTTGGATGTCATAATGTTATGCTCAGAAAAGGTTGCATAGTGCTAGCCAAGGGAATCACCTTAAAAACCCTTACTGTGATGAGTGATGTGTTGGCCACACTTGGTTGGTGTTAGCACATATCACCTTGCTTTTTTCTTTTTTCACTTACTGTGATGCCTAGTCCAAGCTGTGCGACATGGGGGTAGAAATTCTTCCCTAAATGGTAGAAATGCTGGGGAGGGGAAAAAAGATGTTAAAGTATACTTGTGGAACAGTTTGTGTGTAAAATTGAAGGCAGAATTTAGTAGGCCTTGAGCAGGGTAACAACAAACAGGACTTTGATTTAGACCCCACTCGAGAAAAAAAAGAAAACACTTCACTTCACAGTGGTCAGTACTAACTAACCTCATGTTTAACTCCTCGTCCTTTGTGAGATTTCACGACAAACAGTTCAGAAAAGGTAACTCGGTATATGGATGGGACACCCATGTGGTTCCCTTTTGTGACGCCATACAGTCTGTTCTCCAGAATCTAACCACTTTAATTTGACACTTGAACAGTTACTTTAGCTTGTAAGATGAGGAAAACGAACTTTGCACTTTACCTTTTTTTGTTTCTACAGTTGTCGATTGCTGCCCACTTTCAGACCACAGAAATAACAATGTAATGAAACGTTTCTTTTGGCAGAGAAGAGATGTTATTTTCTCCCTTTGCTCTTAAAGAGAATTTTGGCAAGTAATTCTGCTCGATCAATCAATGAAGAAACTTTCATTGAGTTGTATCAGAATAGCACCCCACTTAATCACGAACACAGCTTACACAATAATCTTTGCTCAGTAATCAAAACGTTGGGTGTATTCTGGGCATGACAATTTAAGACGTTGTTGATGATTGTGGCCTCCATTATTCTAGAAACGTTACATTTCAGGCAGAATTGAAGGATGTTCGAATTACTTTTATAAAATAGCCAGGATTAGAACATCATTGTGATTGGTCAAACCGAGTTCATTGTACCTCCACAATGCATGCAGCCTACATCACAGGTGTGCATTATAGCGCAACATATGCACTCATTTGTTTTTGCTTTTTCCAAAAAAATTGGGAAAAGGAAAAAGAAATATTCTGCCAGTCCGCTGTTATGGCTGAAGAATTTTCTTAGTTTATTCTGAACCTCGACTTTCTAAATTCTTATGAAACTGAAAGCAGCGATGTATCCAAACAGAATGGAAAGAAGCAAATGTTGTGCCAATTTTCATGTCTTGGCAAAACACCCTGGCTGACTAGTGTTGTTGTCAAAATGGTGGAAAGTCTGCTACATAAGCATATCCTAAAGTATTTAAACGATTTCCGACTGTTAAGCTGTCAACAACACGGCCTCCTCCCAGGAAGATCTAGTCTCACCTAGCTGCTTCACTTGCTGCACGACTGGTTTAATACTTTAGATAATCTCGGTTCCATTGATGCAGTATTTTTGGACTTTCATGTTCATCTTCTACACAACCTTTGAGATAAGATATTGAAATGGTTGAGCGATTTCCTTGCCTCATGCGAGTGGTGATTGAAGGGTTAAACGTCACATCAGGGGTGCAGCGGGATAGTATGTTGGGGCCATTAATATTCCTGATTTATGTCAATGACCTTCCTTGCGCAGTGACCTGTAACTCTGATCTATTTGCTGACAACACTGTTTTTCAGCATCACATCGCCCATACATGAGACTGCGAACAACTTCAACAAGATCTGTTGATTGCCTCATTACCCTAAGGCTTGGTGGCCTCATGGTTAGTGTGCTCTACTCCGGAGCAAGTGATTGGGGGTTCCAGCCCTGGCCAGGGTCATTGTGTTGTGTTCTTGGGCAAGGCACAGATGAAATCATTCTTTTGAACACTTTTCCTCACATACAATGGGCAAAACTGTTTACACCTCAGAATGTCATCACGACTCCACCAAGCTGTAAGCAGACTGACTGAGTTCTGATATACAAAGTGATACAAGATTTGAAATATTCTTACGGCAAAACATCTTTAATTAGCAGAGAATTGAAAATGGCGAGCTATTCATCGTTGTTTAGAAGGTAATTATCAAGAAAAATGTGTTTAGTTAAGTTTTCCAGACATCAGAACCACTCTC
>NC_090870.1:25382841-25400341 GCF_036669935.1 Montipora foliosa | reverse complement strand
TAATCCAGAAGGAGTCTGAAATCGATTTATGCTTCGTCTTGAGCACAGGAAATATCAAACCCCAGGCACAAACTTTCTCTGGCATTTAGATGGGTGAGATAAAGTTAAACCATATGGATTTTGTGTGGCTGGCTTCTTACGACGTAGACTTTGGCTAGAAGTTGGTTCAACCAATGACAACCCGAATGTTATCAGTGATTTTTTTCTAAGCACTGTCCAGCAGTTAGGTGGAGTACCTAGGGCTGCTCGCACTGATAAAGGGATAGGAAACATGCAAGTTTCCATTATTGAAAGGCTATTAAGGCATAATACCAGTGAGGATTTAGCAGGCGATAAGAGTGTTGTTCAAGGTAAAAGTAGTGCAAACTGAAGAATAGAGGCCTACTGGTCAAAGTTAAGGCAAGGTGCAGGCTGCTGGTGGATAAACGTGTTTAAGGATTTAAGAGATTCTGGCGCCTTTGGATATTGATCCATTGCATAAAGAATGTTTAAAGTTTTGCTTTATGTCTGTTTTACAAAAGGAACTTCACTCTATTGTAGTATTGTGGAATGTCAAGAAACTAAGAGTTGACAAAAATGCAGATGTTTTAGGAGGAAAGCCAGACGTAATGCACTTTGTGCCTTAAGTATATTCGACCTACAGCTATCTTGTTGATGTCAAACAAGAAGATGTGGAAGCTTGCAAAACTCTTTTCCGAACACAGCCAGAGATTATTCACAGGAGTTTTAGGAGCTTGTGGGCGATATAGTCCCCAACCACAGCAGAGTTTAATGCTTTTTATAAAAGTAACAGACCTAACGGTTTTTTAAATATTTTGTAACTGACGATGATGTTTGTAACATCGAAACATGTCTTCAAAATTAAAAAATGTCGTAACTTTCTTAAAGTAACAGATCATGTGAAACAGTTATTATGTTCCATTTCACTTCGTTCATTTTAGCATGCCTGTGCATTCACCTTTTTACCCAAAATCCTGTGGAGGGTCACAAATGTAAATTATTTTGCACTTTAAACTCATTGTAAAAGCAGAAAACAAGAATATTACAGGTTGTAGCATGGATGCTCTAGCAGAGTAGAATGAGTTTATTCTCACAGATATAAAAAACCATGTGTTACAATTCTTAATAAATCGACTACCAACAAACTAATCTTCTTAACATCCAATATAGGAATAAGCATAAACAGAAAACTAACAACATCGTCAACTCTAAATTTTTACAAAAATAAACGTGAGCAAGAGGTGAAATTAAATCGATACAAACCTAAAGCCTTAAGTGTTTTGTAATTTCCAGACCCTTTTGAACATCTTTTGAACATAAATGTGCTTAGCGACATCAGTCTTCCAAAGGCTGTGAAGTTTTAACAATCTATCTGAAATAGAGTTACCACTATGATGTACGACCGAAGTAATACCACCTGATCTAACCCTGTGTAAACCATAACATTTCGCATCAACTCCTAGCTCTTTCATACAAGACTTGAATACTTCTCTACACCTGGAATAAGACAACTTAGAACTGTTTAAGGAAAAGAAATTACTCTTTTCATAATAAATTAAACGTCTAAATAGGGGAAGGTTTGATTCAAAACTAATACCAGCTGCCTTTATGTACTTCTTTACCAAATATACAGGACAATATTTCTGTTAATGCTTTTTATGATACATGCATGGTTCACGTCAGTCTTGCTACGGGGGATGAAAAGTTTAACTGACGAGGCAGAATGTTGTGGAAATAAGCTTGTTTAAAGAATACCGATCAGAAACAACCTCAAGACCGGCAAACACAAGTTCCGTAATTAGTGATATTTGATACTTTTTTATAATTTTAATTATTTCTCTGCAAGTAATTACACAAGCAAGGCAAATAATACCTCAAATGAAAGAGAAAGGATAAAGCTACAATGAAGAAAAATTTTGGAGCCTACAAGTTGTTGCTACTTTACTAATACATTAATTTATGCATGGAATTTGCATACATTATAATACAATAAAGAGCTGCAGTAATCAAACGGCCTTCAGGGAACGAGGCTAACATGTGACATACCAAAAGAAAAATGTTCCCTATCCTATGGGACAGGAATAAGTAATGAATCCAGAACAATAGATTGAATTCATGAATTCTTAACAACCCCAAAACTTGGGGTACACACTTAAATTGGTGTGAAGTTGTCATGATACTGTGGAATTCACCAGTTAGGCAATTAATGTTTCTTGAATCGCAAGAGTTTTAAAAGAAAACAAGCAAGTCCTCAGCAAGCAAACGGAAATGGAAAGAAACCATTTCAGAGTCGACTGTCAAAAGCCAGTGAATAAGAATCACGCTAGAGTTAGAAATCACAGACATACTATAGCTCGTGATGTGACAGATCGTCCTTGTCGGTTCAAGGTCAAACAAGGAGTTCTATTGATGTACTCTTTTTATTCCACTTTATCTATGAAAACGAGATCATTTACATTTTGATGTATTTCATTGAAACATGCCAGCTTGGCTTAGAACCAGAATCGGCTGGAAAGGACAAACTTCAAACAAGATCTCCAACAAATTTCTCAAAACACAAGCTGGTGATGTTTCTCCTTACTTTTATGAGAACTCATTGCGATTACATGTTTAGAACATAAGTGCAAAATCGAAAAACAGTAAGGCACGCGGAGTAAAAAACCTTCTTGTTCCCTCCCATTTTAACGCCAAACAAAACAGCAACAGATCGATTATTTCTGTCCAAAAAGAGTACAGATGATTGTTATGTAATTCCAGTTAATAAAAATTCGAGTTCCATTCCTGAACAAAGGAAAAATCGACTAAGCCACTTTTTAGAACTATGCATCCACTTGAAAGAACTCATCCATAGAAATAACAAACAGTTTAGTGTCCAAGAAAAGAATTTGTGCAGTAACTTTAAGCTATTACTGGTGTACCGTTTTGTCGTTCTCGTTCTCTTTCTCTCTTCTTTCATTTCTGTTCTTCTGTCAAAGGCCGTCCAGGCATCTTGCAACCTTAGTAGATTAAAAATTAAAAATCTTAATACATACTAAAAACTGCAATTCAAGGCAAAAAGCATCCCTAAAGAAATTAAAAATAAACAGTCAGCCTTCAGTTTCTATCCCTCCAATGCTTGACTTGAATAACTACGTAGCCACCAGTGTGTCCTGACCACGGCTATATTATGTCAAACCTGGATTGAACCCAGTGAAAAATGCAAGAAAAATGTATTTTCCAAATCGTACATGAAGAGCATCGACTGTCAAGATCTTTTGTTGACGTAGCATGGCTGTGTAGCGGCGTTGAGCCACAGAAAGAGTGCGAGTGTGTGACCTTGCTTGAACCTGCGATCCAATCAAGAAGTAGTCACTGGTCAGCCGTCATCTTAATTAAAAAAAACAGGTGACCTCGATAAGGTGCAACTTGAGCCCGCGATATGGTCTCATCATACTGGTCAGCAGATACCTTGTTTCGACAGGTGTCACTTGACCATCAAAGCTGTATGCTGTAAACTAGCTACAGTGTGAACTGGAGTATTACCTCCTTGATGAGCATTGGCCTGGTCACATTGGCATACAAGGAGGGGCGGATGTACGTATGGACGTTCATGACGTCATGGCTATAAAACCGAATTTTCTCGCATTGATGGGTTACCATATTTTCGTAACAACGGAGCTCTGCGCAGGCGAAAGATACAATAAACAGCTTCAGTAAATGAGAGGTCCTTGATGAACCAAAGGAAAATGTTCCCTATCATGTAGGAAAGATATCCTGAAAATTTTGCTGAAAAAGAATGACAATTTTTTTTGTAAATTGCCAAAAATGGAGTGAAATTTGATACTGGGACTATAATTTCTTTATTTCCTCACCCAGGAAAGTGAATACAGTATTGTGCAAAAGTAATGCAAACGAAATTCGTTGAAATTCGTCCTTTGTTCTCGCGAATTTTCCACCGATGTTTCGTAGGGTTTGAAGCAAAAAATTCACGATCTTTCTCGGAAATTCGAAGTAGCGAATTTTCGAGCTAACCAAACGAAAATTCTCGATAACGAAATTCGAATTAGCGAATTTTTGTGACATGAATCGGCGGCCGCCATCAACAACATCGCTGAACAAGCATATGTACGCGTAAATAAACTAAAGTCGTATCGAAAATAGATTCAATGATCTGAGAGTTAAATTGGCTATTTCCAATGATAAAAAAAAAATGATTGCCTCACACAACAAAAACTGCGATTGCTTCACAAGTATTGTATTGTTGGGCGCGAATTCTGTTAACGTGACAATGTTTACAGAAGCCCGCTTTTCCAAAACAAACAACCGAAAGTGAGACAGCACTTGTAGACAAAAGTTTATTTATAAAACACTACATTTCGCTTTGGAATCAAAACTCAAAAGCTCTCAAATGTCTTTTGCGTGGTTTTAGCCAGAGCAGTGCATGTCTCAATCCGTTCCAGAGGTCATGCATGCAGTCGTACAAAACAGTCTTTGGATGTCTTACCTTGTATACTGAATCCTTGCCGGGTTTAAAAGTAATAAGCTTGTTTCAAGTATTTTCTTCTTTCATATCGACTTTAAGCATCCACCTGGGAATGTTCGAGAAGAGCAAATGAAGAGGGAAATTCTGCTCAATTTTCGTTTCGAGGGAATTTTCCTTCGATAATTCGCGTAGTTGGAAACAATAGGCCTTGCGAATTATCATGACTTTTCGTTGAAAATTCGATATTTTTTTGTTGCACAATACTGTAGGTTCCCCAAAAATACACATTTCAACCAACAATCACCAACCCTGATGGAATGAGGGCTTCAGAACTGCATAAATTAGCATAACGTATAAAATGAAAACTCAAATAATGGCACAAATAAAGACCAGGCGATTTGAAATAAGCAGGGCCAAATGTTCTAAATGTCCCCTGTTCTAGTAATGACATGTACAGCAAATTGAAATGGAGTACAACTACCACAGAACATATCTCACTTACTTGTGGAAGGCGACCTCTTCCCTCCCTCAAGCACACAACACATCTTCACGTCCGTAAAAATTGGACAGTGAACTATATCAAAATCACCTAAAGTACATGTAGGATCCTTTACAGTTTCATTACAGGGGAGTTGAGCTCTTTCAGGGAGATCACAGGGTTTGTGAATAAGCTCCTCCCTGTAGGACGACAATGAGTATTTGGCAGGTCTCCTAAGAACTTCACTATCAGGGAACTTGAGTTGTTGTTCCTTGAAAAGGATGAAACTGGATGAAACTATTCACGACAGCTACATCAATAAGGTGAAAAAATATCGTTTTCCACCACCTTATGTACTTCTGCCGTACATTGTGGGTGGCCAGCATCTGATCTGATCAATCCACTGCATTCATGTACTGATTGTACATGTGGAAAAAGCTCTGGCTGCGAGACATCAGTGGCATTCCAGGGGTGGTCTCATTTGGATTGCCCGAGGTGGTAATCACAGAGACTACTTTGTTGTGAACCCATTGCAATTCCAACACGGGTGAATCCCTCTCCCAATGCACGGGTCCCTTGGGCTTACCTTTCCCCATTCCTTGCCTTTCTTCAGACTTGCTGGGAAGTCCCTTCTGCTATCTAAAATAGTACCAGTTACAAGGGTTCCACAGTTAAACAAACCTTTGGCAAGGGTCACAGATGAATAAAAGTTATCAATAAATAAATGGTATCCCTGTTCGAGATAGGTTTGCATTAGGGTCAGGACAACATCATACCCAAGGCCATGCTTACTAACTTCCCGCCCTGCCTGCTTACCTATGTAGGTATTGAAATCCTGAACATATTATGGCTAATACCCATAACTGTATGCCCCACTTGTGGGCTTATCCTTGATATACTGTCCGATGCCCGACCTGTGTTGGGACTTCACCATGCACTCATCAATGGCAACATGTTGCCTCGGCTGGTGCAAGACTTAGCAATTACCAGCAGGCTCGTTTAGGGGGTCCAGGATGTTCAGAAAAGCCATAAGGGCTAAGAGCCGCAACCTGGGCATGATTCATCTAGCCCAGAGCCTGTGGAACAAAGTAGCCATGCTCCAATATTTATCCACATCTCCCACTACTTTAACTAACCTGAAATAACTCAGTAGAGCCATGAGGATCTCATCAGATGTTGTTTCCTGCCAGCTTCCATGTGGACGGGTGTAACTTTTGTAACTGTCAGCAGAAATATGGATGTAAGCATATGTGTTTGTATGCAAAACAATGCTCTCTACCATTTCCTTGGTAAAGAATAGGGAGAAGAAATCTTAAGGTTTCACCATGCTATTTCTGAGGAGTGGACCCTCAAGGTGAATGCCCGGCGGTCGAGCAGGGGTGAACTGGGGATGGGGATATTGAGGGGGATTACCTAAATCGGCGTCATCATAGGAGCGGAAATGCGCTGCCGGACTTGCAGCTGCAGGGCATTTCCCCCACTTTCCACCTCTTCCTTTCCCTTTTCCTATCTGGGGGACTGCGGGAGTTGCTGTGTGGGGTACGGTGTGAGGTGCAGCACAAGTTGCTGCACTGGTGGCATAAAATGACCCCACAGAATGAGAAGAGGGCCCAGCACCAGACCTCTGTACAGAGGTGGCCACTGGAGGAAACATTATCTGACTAACAGAGGCCATCAACTGCCCAGCAGATGTTGCTAAGGTTGTAGTAGACTGGAAACGGGATCAGATACAAGATCAGTTACAACACTTATCGTGGTGGGAGTTGATTGGTCCCCAATGATCATGTCGTTACTGAAAAGAAGAAAGTTACATGTTACAAATTTGAAACAGAAATAAATCATTAAATAATCCGTGGGTTGAAATAAGTTTTAGCAAAAATATCATACTCATTTTTGTAACAAATGAAACCCAAACAAATCCCAAAAGAATCCGTGGGTTGAAATAACTTACAGCAAACATATCATATGAATTTTATAACAATTGGACTCGAAATAAATCACAAAAGAATCAGTTGGTTGAAATAATAGCCAAAATATCAAATTTCAGGAGAAGGTCACAGGATCGATTTTGAATTTTGAAGGTATTTTCCTCTCATTTCACTTCGCATAGAGTGTAAATTTAAAACCAGGGCTTCAAATCTAAACGTATGAAACGCAAATTCATTCATCTGAGACCGGAACCGATGTTGCGTGCATGTGAAAGAACAAAAAAGTGGCTGTTTGTCTCCTGCAATAAGTGTCCCCTCGAACTACAAAACAGCAAGAACATCTGTTGTACTAATAAAGATATTTGACGAAAAATGTAGGACTTTTATGTCTAAAACATGAATTGTGGATGTTTTTAAAAAGAAAAAAACATGGGTTTCTACTCTTGAAGCGAAAGGAAACGAATTTTCATCGCATTCAAAGGGAGACCGCGTGCTCTGTTGAAGCGATGCTTCAAAATTTCACTACACAATCAAGGAACCGCTCACCTCAATTTGTGGCTATACAAGCCGAATTGGCGATCCTGGTCTTCACTCATCCCCAATGTATCTTCGTCAACATCAAAATCGCCACAAATCGCCTGCAAAACTTCTTCCATCCACAGTTATTATTACATTCGCTGGAGCAATACACACACACACACAGTAGAGATACATGCCAACTAAAGCAGAGCAGCCCACGTTTCTTTAAAGTGATCGAGTACTTTGTTTTTAATAGCCAAAGTGCAAATAATACTGACTTTGTCTTTAAGGCGCAAAAGAAAGCTATCAAAGTCCAAGGAGCCCACGCGCAAATATGATATTTTGCAATTATTAGAGAGTAGTTAAGGGCTATAAAGTTAATTGAACTATATTTTGGTGAGAGGTTATCTGCCACCAGCGAGTAAAAAGGTCCCAAAAATTCTTTGACTCACGGAATGTGATCAGCAGGTGAGGCAATGGTTGTCTTTCTAAGTTACATAAAGGACATTTATCCGAGTCTGTCAAACCAGCACGAAACAAACTGTATTGTGTGGGTAAAATGCCGTGGATGATTTTCAGTTGAATCATTATGAGTTTTGCTTCTTTTAAGATACAAAATGGTAGCAAGTAAACATCCTGAATGTCTTCTTTAGTAATACCGTGATTTAGAATTCTGGGTTCTGCTGTGGTTGGAAGGTATCTTTTTTCAAGTAGTTTTTAATGGAGAAATGGCGTTTAGATGCAGGGGCGGCGGCATTGCGATGAGATGATTTCCAAGTTTTTGGAATGGCATTTATGAGGCCGTAGTATAATGTAAACGGGAATTGCACAAGAAAATTTTCTTTAAACCCTGTTAGAGACAAAATGTTGAAGTCAGCGTTAAGCAGATCTTGGATGTAGATGATGCCTTTGTTATACCATTCGCTAATAAAGATTGTCTTTCCATGTAGCCAAATGTTGCGATTATTCCAGATTATTCGATCATATATGGGTATTTCTTTGCTATCAGATGAATACTTGAATTCTTGCCAATAACATAAAACCGTGCGGTAGAATTCTGGGAGTTGTTCTCAGTTGAGAACCTTTACGTCATAGTCGCAATTGATCAGGAAGTCAATACCCCCAAACTGCCTGACTGCGTAGTTTACGATGGATTTCCAGAAAGCATCACCACCTCCTGCAATGCATTTAATCCAAGCTATTTTCAAGGCACGTTCCATGATTTCGAAGTCAATCATTTTTAAGCCACCGTGTTTCTTTTCTGCGATAATAATTTTGATAATAGTGTCTATGATGCAGGTCATTTTGTTCCTTAGGTTTATTTGCAACCAAACTAGGTCATTTTATTTTAAGCTAGGTTGAAATTGATAGTAGGAAACATCAGAAAAAACCCATCAATAATTAGTAAGTACATGTAACATATTGGTTAGTAAATTGGTCCTAGAGGAAAGGGGATGAATTTAGTGCAGCTTAGATTTTCATGAGTATTTTATACAACCCCAATGGTTGTTAAGTCTAGGCACTGATTTTAAATGGTTAGCATTAAGATTGAGGTTAGGCATACAATGCATGATAACCGATTGTACTTTTCTTTCTCAGAGCTTTTTAGGACATTGTTCATTGATGAATCTCCTTAGGATGGCAGAGGCCAACAATATTGAATTATTGTCCAAGGAATAGAAGAACTGAAACACATACATGATGTATTGTTGATTTTTAATTTGCTTAGTTATTTCCTCTATCTTTTCCTTACTTTGAATTCGTATTAATCAAAAGCAAGTAAAAACAAAACTTTGAAAAGTCAGGAAAAATTAATAATCTATTGATTAGAAGCCTTTTTGTAGGCTCTTGTAAGTGTTATATCTTTTGAATTATGTTTTTGTTACTTTTTTTCAATTTTGCTGAGTCTGCTTTTAGTGATAAATCCAAATTTTGTGATTATTTTGCGACAGTCCCCTTCAAGTTCTCCGATTTGAGCAAGTAGCACATTTGGATGAAGGGGCGTTTCCTTTTCCACTTTATTAATTTTCAGCACCACATAATCCTGAAGTTCGAACTTCTTCTTTTTCTTCTTCCCTTTCTGGTGCATGATAACTGCAAAAGACAGACTGCTGGTTGTCTGCAAATAGCGCTGACAAGCAGTATTTAAGTTGAACACCCATTTCAAACAGTGCTGATAAACAGTATTTAAGTCTCGGGACCCATTTTTGAGCAGTTAGCTTTCAATAACTGTGATTCAGGGTTAGTCTGTAGTCCGCGGTCTGCATTTGGCAAGTGTCAGACACCGCTATCCTTTAATGTCAAGCTCATCCTGCCACTTTTTCAAATTATTCACCATTTTCCTGCTCTGCGTGTGATGTAGCTGTGACTTGTCCAATCATTTGTGGCTTTTAAATATCTTTTCTGCGAGAGATTCCAAAAACCACTTCATACGGCATTTTGCCAATTGTTCTGTGAATGGTTATGTTGTTCTGTGAATGTGTTTAGCATTGGTTCTGTTAGATCTATCCAAGGCTTTTGATAGCATAGATCATTCACTTCTCCTCACAAAGCTTCGATCGCTGGGATTTTCTAATAGGGCTGTTGAGTGGTTTAAAAGCTATCTATCTGGAAGAAGTCAGATTGTGCGCATTGGCACTACTCTATCTGAGTCACACCTCACCACACATGGAGTCCCCCAGGGCTCCATTTTAGGACCTGCCTTATTCAATATTTACATAAATGACCTGCCTTTAGTGCCAAACATTTGTTCACTTGAATCCTATGTTGACGACTCGAAATTATACATCTCGTTTCCAGTAAAGGACATTGACATTGCTGCTGGACAGCTGACTGAAGATCTACGGAGGATCGCTGCCTGGTGCTGTGCTAATAGTCTGTTGATAAATCCAGATAAGACCAAGCTTTTACTGTTGGGTACCAGTCAGATGCTGCGCAAAATTCCAGACGATATCCACGTAACGCTTCTCGGCAAACAGATATATCCTGTTTCCTCTGCTAAGGACTTAGGAATTACAATCGATGCAAGTCTGACCTATGATGAACACGTGACTAATCTAGTCTCTTCTTGTGCTGCTAGTTTGTGTCAGATCAACAGAATTAAGCATGTTTTAGACAGGCAGACCCTTATCACTATAATTGAGGCCTTAGTTTTTAGTAAATTATATTATTGTTCTTCCGTCTGGGCTAACTCATCTAAGAGAAACTTGAAAAAACTGCAACGCATTCAAAATTTTGCTGCTCGCATCATAACTGGCACAAAAAAGCACGAGCATATCTCGCCAGTATTACAGGAGCTAAATTGGCTACCGATTCATCTTGCCGTTCAGTACAGGGATACTGTTATGGCCTTTAAATGCGTCAAAAGCTTAGCTCCGCCATACCTATGTAATAAATTTAGAAAGAGATCTGATGTACATTCCTTGGCAACAAGAAATAGTAATCTGTTAAACATTCCATTTTTCAAGTCGGCGTCCGGCCAGCGGTCCTTCCACTATCGAGCAACAACATTGTGGAATGCCCTGCCTGATGACATGAAAGACCTCCAGTTGGATCCTTTTAAACGAAAATTGCAGAACCTGCTTTGGGAGGATTTTTAATTTTTATTTTTTATAGTTTGTAATTTTTAGATTATATATATAGCTTTTAGAGACAGGCCTTTGAATTATTGTAAATAGATACTGAAAAGCCCTGATGGGAGTATTTAATAAAGTTTACCATTTTTACCAGCGGTTTCTCCAAGATGATGACACCAGTGGTTCGGAGACGAGTTCTTTTCTTTGATTAAACTGTAAAGGTTATCTTTTGTTGTTCTATTTGCCTGTGTCACCATCTTTTTTTCAGAGGAGACGTAATCTCAGATGTCCTATGGTGCGAGGGTTCGAATCCTTGGAGCGGCATGGAATGTTGTGAAAGTTCAAGGTAAGAGAGACAGTGCGTTGGTAGTAAGCAAGGACAGTAAGGGGGAAGGAGAGGGAGAGACGGTAAGTGGACGAAGAACGGAAAAGTGTTTTCTTTTTTATTCCCCCTAAGAATACAGGCCCCATTTTTTTTAAATTACATCCCCAAAAAAAGGGAAACCCTTTTTTAGACAGTTCACAATAACCTAGGTTGAAACAAAATAACCTAGTTCAAAATATTTTGACCTAGCTTGAAATCATTTTGACCTAAAGTACATTTCAAACTACAACATCTATGAGCAGCTTCGAGATTGTCAAAAGCGAAGTGCTGTATACAAGTTTAGCTAGACCTAGTGTTTTGACGATGTTTATCCTGCCAATGGTGGTGTCTTCTTTTTCAGCTGTGTAGAGTTTGTTCTAGGTTTTACACCTTTTCTTCAAAGTTAAGCTTATTAGCAAGTACAGGGTCATACGAGAAGTGAACACCTAGGGCGTAAATTGAGTTCTGGGGCCATTTGAAACCAAAAGGCAAGAACCAAGCTACATTGCTTCCGTTTTATGCTTGTTAACCTCTAAGCCACTGATATTCTTAAATTCGCTTGAGGTTCAGTAATTGCGAAACGGAATCGAGATCGCGCTCCAGTACCGTGGTATCATCTGCATACTGTGTAATTTTTACTTCTTTCTGGCTCACCTGAATACGTCTGATGGTTGGATCTTTTTGTATAGCACTGGAGAGAAGCTCAATTCCAATACCAAAGAGTAGACCCGAGAAAGGACAACCTTGTCTGACACCTCTTTCCAAAAGAAAAAAGTCTGATGCATGCCCCTTATGTAAAACGCAACTAGAGGCATTGTTGTAAATGACGTCAAACCAATTTAGGATGTCAGGGTCAAAATTAAATCTTTGTAGCGCCGCTTTTAAGTAGTCCCATTCAATTGTGTCAAACGCTTTTCAGAAGTCCAAGAAAATTGCAATGCTGGGTTTTTCTTTCTGCTCAGTGTGAAACATCGAGTCTTGAATTAGTCGAACATTCTCACCTATGAAACTACCTTTGACATAACCGGTTTGATTAGCGTTGATGATTTTTGGAAGCACTTTTTCTAACCTTTTCGCAATTGATTTTGTCAAAATTTTGTAGTCGATATTAAGCAATGAGATGGGTCTGAGATTTTCCAGCAGGATTTTGTCCTTGTTTTTCTTGGGAATTAACGATATGATACCACCTCTTTGGCTAATAGAAAGCATTCCGGATTTGAAGGCGAAGTTGAAGCTTGCGATTATACCAGTACAGATTTCTGACCAAAAAAGTTTATAAAACTCCGCAGAAAGGCCGTCTGTGCCAGGGGACTTACAATTTTTAGATTTTTTCCTTGCTAAGACTTTAAAATTGGTTGGACGTATACTCATTATCATTGATCTTTAACTTTGTTACACTTTTTCTGCAATTGTTCCGTTTTTCGAGGTTAAGAAAATACTTTGTGTTGTGTTCGCCTTGCTCTTGCCACCTGGCTCTGCTTCTGACGATTGCACCTTTTGTCTTTTGACGCATTAGTGCTCATAAGGGTAGATTGGTGGCGTAAAGTTCATTTAGAAGCTTTTTGTCGCTGGGATTCTTTTCAGTTTGTTCTAATAATTGATTGGCTTTATTTTGTAGTATATATTCTTCATTTCTTCCTCGTTTGGCTTTAATTTTTGAGAATTTGATTGTAAAGCCGCGAATTTCCATTTTAATGAGGTCCCACCTTAGACTTGCATTTCGGACGTCTGAGTACTTGTTCTTAAACAGTGCCATTTCTTCACGAAGTTTATTAACATATTTACAATCTTCAATAATTCTTGCCACAAAATGTAATAACATCTGTAACACAAAATGCAATACACAAAAGTAACACAAAATGTAATAATATTCGATTCGTGTTTCTAGAAATATAAGTGCCTGTGTCGGTGAGGGACAAAATCTATGCCTTCATTTTCTAAACGTTTGTATATAGCGGCAAAGTTTACCGATAGTGCTTTAACAGCAACCTGCATATCCTCTACTATGTAATTCGTCTTTAATTTGCACTAATGAACTTCTTGTTATATCAAGCTATTAGTTACATGTATGTAGCTTGTTCTTTTGAAAAATTACGATGGAAAATTAACTAAAAATTTCTGTGACAAAATGATAAATAGACTACAAAATGCACCAAGAATTTTCGAGGAAATATTTCGAATGGAAAAAGGAAGATCATTCCAAAAATATTTACCAATAACAGTAAGGCAGAATTTTCTTATGTTTGTCCTAGAGTAAGGAAGGAATAATTGTAGAGAAGTTGCAGTCTGTGTGGAATAATTATGTTGCTCAGAAACTGGGGATATTGAAAAATTACATGGCTTGTTATCACAAAGATGATCATAAAGAAATAAACAAGGATACATTTTAACAACATCGCGAAATTTCAATAAACCTAAGTTAACATAATGTGGAGTAATATGATCTTGTAAAGGGACATCATTAATAATTCTAATTGCTTTGTTTTGGAGTTTGGAGTCTTATAAGCACATATAAAATAAGGGTAAATAAAAGAACAATAAATACTAGTCAAACATTGATTACCTAAATAACGCTTTATCGTAATCATAATATTAATACACTTGCTAATTTTATCACAAATATATGTTATGTGATCATGCCAGGATAAGTGATCATCGATATAGATACCTAAACATGTTCAAGGCATTGACCTGCTAATGTTAATGGAGGAAGTAAGTTGTAATTTATTTTTTGACGTGGATGGAAAATATGATATTTTGTTTTCTTTAAGTTTAACTTGTTAGCACATAACCAGTCATAGATATTTATAAGTTCTGAATTACCTTGCAGCAAAAGTTTGTCTACATTTTTATCAGAGGCTGTTAGAGAGGTATCATCAGCAAAAAGTCTCATAATGAAAAAATTGGAAGCTTTGATAAAGTCATTGATATATATTAAAAATAGCAATGGTCCAAGGTTTGAGCCCTGAGGAAACACCAGTTGAAATAGAAATGGTATCAAACATAACACTATTCACATATACTCTTTGTTTCCTTTTGTTCAAATAATAACTTGAAATACCATAAAAAGTATTCTAGACAATAGTATTGAATGGTTAAAAGTGTCAAAGGCTTTGCTGAAGTCCAAGAAAATTGATACAGCATAATGACCTTGATCAAGAGTTGTAGAAATTTCCTCTAGAAGATCTACAAGGCAATCCACAGTAGTGCAACCTGGCTTAAATCCATATTGATTAAAAACGATAATTTCTTCAGTGAAAAAATAATGACTTAATTGAGTAAATATACATTTTTCAACAATTGTGGCTAATGCAGGAAGAACAAAAATTGGTCTGTATTTATCACACTCTAAACGAGAACCCTGCTTGAAGACAGGAATCACTTTTGCGATTTTTAATTTCTCTGGGGAAATACCTTGTTTAATAGACATGTTAATAATATGGGTAACAGGGCCAAAGATCTGAAATGGCGCTACAGAAAGTAAAATAGGATGGACTTTGTCCACTCCGAAGGATTTTCTGTCATCAAGATTCGCGAGAAGAAGAAAAACCTCTATCTGATTAGCAGGTCTAAAACAAAATTTAGACTTATTTTGTCTAAGATAAGAAGTAAAGTGACAATTAAACTTTGGCAGCTTAGAAGCAAGTTTAGTAGGTATATCACCAAAAACCTTGTTTAAGAGATTGGAAATAGATGCAGAATGATGATATTGTTTGTTTCCGACATGAAGTCTGTCAATAGTTGAAGATGGATGCTTTTTATTAATAATAAAATTAATATTATCCCACATCTTCTTTGCATTAGTAGAGTCCGCAAGGACTTGAGTATAATATGAGGTGCGATATAATTTATTTATGAAAGTAATTTTATTATGATAAAGTTTATATTTATTTAGAAATAATGGGTTCCGAGTAATAAGCCATTTTTTATAAAGTTTGTCCCGCACTTTAATTGATTTTTTTAGTCCTATAGTTATCGACGGTTTAGAAGCTGAATTTCTAACTTAAAATGATTTTAAGGGCGCATGTTTGTTGCTTACGCTATTGAATATGTCAAGGAAACGGGACAGGCTCTCATTAACATCAAAAGAACTGAAGACTGGTTACCAGTCCACAACATCCAACGCCATTTTAAACAAGTCACTATTAAACCTTTTAAAATCTCTAAATTCAAAGGAGTCAGGGAAAGGCATCTGATCTACCTCATACAATATGGTAAAAACTGGAAGATGATCAGCTATCTCAATGGCAACACTTCCACTGGTAGATGGGAGTGCAAAATTAATTCTTTGATAAATAAATTTTATGTAAAGTTCCTTCAAGCATATGTATGAAATCTCCATTGGAAAAACTGGGTGGTTTGTATACAATGCCAATAAATAATTCTTGCGTTTCAATCCACATATTTTCAATCAAATCCATTTTTAAGTCATCCCTAAATCGAGAGGTATGATCAGATTTTATGTATAGCCGTACTCCGCCACCAGATGAGAAAGTGCGATTGCCATTAACAAAAGTGTAGCGAGGAATTTTAAAGCAATCCAGATCAGATTGAGGAGTGATCCAAGTTTCTGTGCATCCAATGAAGTCAAAAACAAAAGGAGTGTGATCTAGGAAGTTACATAATTCAGTGAAATGCTGATTTAGACTTCTAATATTTAAATGAAATGCAGATAACTGTGGTTTAACAAAGGAAGACAGTTCATTTAACTCATCCTTTGTGAAAATACCATGATCATTAAAGGATTGCAAATTAAGATCAGGATCATTAATACTTCGATTCATTCTATAAGATCAATAATAGGAAAATACACACTTTAAGAGTCATTTTTATATAAAACCCCCGTCAATATATAATTTACCATGGTGGAAACGCGGTTTCTTCCCTTCTTCATAAGCCTGTTGCATGACATCCTTCAGCTTTTTTTTTGTTTGTCTATCCTCCCAGATTAAATTGTCAGACACTGTAACGCCATTCTTTAACATTGTCTTCTTCTGGATCACTTGTAGGCGCTCCAGCCGATAAAGGAACTTGGCGATAATAGGCCTTGAGTTAGCTCCAGAGTCGGTCCTAGGACGTCCAATCCTGTGGGCGTTCTCTATCACAGGCGTAAAACCCAAGTCTTCAGATAGCAAAGTTTGTAATCTTTCAATACAGTTTTCACCAGGGCGTTCAGAAATGTTGTAGAACCGCAAATTAAAATCTCTAGAGTATCTTTCTAATGAAAGGAGTTTTTCATACGCCCTATCGATGCTGGCAGCGTGGTCATTGACCTCGGTTTCCAGTGAATCAGTTTTAACCATGCACTCGTGCAGTTCACCATTTAAAGTTTCAAATTTTAAATTCAGCGACTCTGCTGTGGTTTCAAGTTTTCGCTTCACTTCAACCAAGTCTCACTAAAGTTGACTATCCGTCTGTGTGTAAAGACGAGCAACAGATGAACATGGCAAAATTAATGGATTGCGCTAGGTTAGGTCAGCATTTTAGGCACAAAATCCAATATGGCGACTGCTCAAGTGTGTGTGAAACAGACTAAGAAACAGGGCTGAAATACTTCGCTATTGTCCTCACAGGGGAAAAATACAAGTACGGCTACAAGTTAGACAGTCTTGCCCTAAAGAAGTTGGCAAACAAAAGCGTCTTTGAAGACCTGAAGAAGGCCTTGGTATAACTCATGTCCGCAGAAGAATTTAAAGTGAGAATTGAAATTGAAACAGAAGGATTTAACCCCTTTGAAAGAGGATGAAAGAACATTGGCCGAAATATACAGATTGAGTTGAGAAAGGAAGCGGTAAGTCCCCTGTCATTGAGCCAGCATGGTACAAGATTATAAATCCGCTTTTCTCAGACACTCATGGTAATCTTGAAGTTGCATCAAGAGCAAGCGAGATTTTGTCTAATGGTTCAAACGACTCACATATATCTGACAGCAAAGATAGAGAAGGGGCAAAGGTGAGTGCAAGTACTGATAGCAGTTATCATGAGGATGACAACGAGTAAGATTTATTGGAGAGAAGTAACAGTGGTACAGGTGGCTCAGTGAAAAGGCAACTTGTCAAGAAAGAGTTGGAAGCAAAACCATATGATGGCAAGAAGCGACAGAGAAGTCAGACTAAAGCTATAAATGAAATTGCCAAGTTTCAGTTCTCTTGGGGAATCACAAGCATAATGATT